>NW_005187713.1:367167-396179 GCF_000239375.1 Pundamilia nyererei
CTCTGAGAACACGCCCGGGGATGCCATCATTTGATTTGGAGTTTACTACGATTATGATATGCCACTGCTGTATTTGAAACTTGAGTGGCGGTGAAAGGGTCGACCTTCTTCAGTGATATATCACGGCCTCTCTTCGGGAATATAAACTGTCACCATCAGGGCGGAGGTACAGTGCAGAGTTACTGTGCACAGAGATCCTAGAAAGGTTCCACTACCACCCATTTAGAGTGCTACCAGCCTCATGGAAAGCCCTTATGGTAAAATAGAAGCAACAAGCCATATGTTTTCAAATGAAAAGCAACAATAAACAATAAAAATCCATATTTGGAGGCTGGAGGGGGTGGAGAAATCAAATTCAAATTAAAGCTTAACCTATTCTGCTTCTCAGCTGTGACATGAGTTTGAGTGTTTGTGTAGTGTTAGGTGTAGAAACTAACAGTACTCAGTGGGGCTACAATGCACTCTTTTAGAGTGTATGCACTTATTTATATGTAGAGATAAACAATTTCCGTAGTTTTCCTTCTAACTGCTTTTATTATTTGCTCAAACCGAGGCTGCTAGCTTGTGGTTGGCTCTGCACTCTTGCTAGCTTTAGCCTCTTTGCCTTAGCTAGCTTCTTTAAAATGTTCGTGTTCAGCTGGGTGAGGATGATTGAAGTGTCTTATTAGGTTTATTGTTACAAAACGCAATTTCTCCTCGCAATTTACTTCGGTAGACTTTTTGTCTACAATCACTCTGAGGAGCGCCATGCTAAAAACATGTTAGCATGTGGCTGTCAGTGCCTGCAGTTGTGTATATGTTGTGCATGCATGAAATATGCTTTGTGAGGCTGACTGGCTGGTCACTGGTCAGGGTTGGTAGTTTAGTGCATCTCTGTTGATATGAATGCTAGTCTTATTTATCACTAACTGAAATGAGCCCATTGAACCAGCCAGAACCACATGCTTAGAGATCTCCTGTTGGTGATATGTACTCAACTAGTAACATCTAAATCAGTTGGTAACACAGTGATGATCTGTTAAACAAATCTGGATGATCCGGTGTTTTTTGATGGCATTTTACTGTACTGTAATGTTATGGAGCACTTAAATGTCCACCTGTAAGGGTGGACATTTAAGTGGTTGTCCTGCAAACAGCAGCTTGCACCAACACTGATGTCACAGCTGCTGGCTTGAGTTTTGCTTTGCTGTCATTTTGGCCGGGTGCACACCACACCTGTCACTTTCTGTAACCTCTCACGGGGGGCCAAGGGTTGGGTTGAAGACACATCTGCACAATAGTGTCAGTTTATACTGCCACTTCAGTTTTGCAGCAGTGCAGATGTTCAGAGATTCTCAAATAATACAAAGGGAGAACTGCAACCATTTCGAAAGATGAGCTGTCTGGAGGAGGTTCAACTTCTCCTCCTCTTGTATGTACCAGCACTGCGGATGCAGAGGTTTTGCCTGAGTGACGACACCTATTATTTATGAGAATACTGCAGTGGGTACCTGCGCCCTCAGTGCTGGTGTAAATGGTTACTGCACTGTGGTGACATCACTGTTTCCCTGTGGTGTCGCCATGATAGGCCCGTAATGGTAATGGTTCTGATTTCGCTGCTCTGTTTGTTATTTAAAGGATTTGAAACAAACTTAATGGTTAAAGGTTTATAAGTTCACCTCCTTAGTGCAGACTGAAATATGTCGACAACTTGAGGATTGATTGCTGTGCAGTTTTATACATACACTCATGGTTCTCAGGGGATAAGCCTTAACAACTTTCCCTCTAGAAATATACCGACAGCTAATGCTATAAATCTTTTACTATACAAGATTTTATATTGTCCAACAGTCCAGGATTATTGGTTATTCTCTTGTAGAAGTCACTCTACAGATAGTCTCCATACCTTTTGTCAGATTGTTAAAGATATTTGCTTTTTTCATTAATATTATTAGCTTTAGTTATAAGCACAAAAATGTTTATTATTCAATATTTCAACTCATTTTAAAAAGCCAGATAAAACTATGTATCAGTAAAAGATGCATACCTTAATCTTCACAGTGTTGTTTTTCTCTGGTTCATTGTTACCAGGATGTGAGAGGATACAAGTATGTCCTCTCACACACTTACTATCCCCATCTACCTCCAGGAATCCCAACTATTTCTGAATCTCTCGCTCACCGCACAGACCCCCACCCACTGACTTATATAAAGCCATTAACTGGCATTGTGCTATTTTTAGTGGGCAGGTACAATGTGTTACAGCATGAGATTGTTATGACTCGAGAACAGAGGCCGAGGGTGGCTGAGCTGCAGTATTTAATGGATGGAGGATTGGGCTCTGGTTTTAAAAATAAAAGTGGTCACAAAGTCAACAGAAAGGGTTGAATACATTTAATCGGTTTTATGCACCAAAAGTCTAAAATGTTCTTATTGCTTACGTTGCATTACTATTTATTAGCTTGACAATCGTGTTTATGTTTACTTGGATGCACAGTGTTTACTCTCAGGTCAGACGGATTACATATACATACTATAAGCACGTGTACTCCAGACAGGTTAAGCTCTTAAGCTTGATGATGTCTGGCCTGTACATTTAATAAACAGTACATCCACAATAAGAACATAATCTTGTGATCGTTGCACCCATTAAACCTCTGTTCTATTTGTAAGTCAGAGTCAGTTACAGCTCCAAGCTCAGCTCCAGCTGTAATTGTATTAGAGCCTAAAGTTCATTAGAACCTGAAGCCCATCAGAGTCCATTAAGATCAGCAATTATAAGCAGTGGTTTGAACAGGCCGAAGCATCTGGGGATATGAGCAGCTTCGTCCACTTAATGTACAGTAAGAGCAGCTTTGAGCAGATGTTGAGCTTGCACAGTATCACACACTCAGCACCAACGCACATCTGGCCAGCCGGCCAAAACACGGGTCATTAGACGAGTGTTCTCAGCGAAGGGATGGAGAGAGGACGAGGAGGAGGAGTACACTGAGGGGGCAACAGGGTAGAGGAGATGGAGACAACAAACGGGTGGGCGTAAAAATTGAAGGGTAGAGTGCAGGAGAGGACAGAAGAGGAGATAAAAAGAGGGAGGCAAGAGCATGAGTTCACCCAGGCTAAAGTAAGCATATGGGAGAACTATAAGATGGATAAAAACAGCCCACCAAATAGCATGTGTTATGTAAGAGGAGAGGGAAAGAAAAAAAAAAGAGGCAGGAAAACGAAAGATGGATAGTTGGACAAAGAAAGCCCCAGCTTAAATTCAGCTTCACTTTTTTTTTTTTTCTTGGCACAATTAAGAAATAAAAGTCACTAACAATGTCGCCTCTTACCGATGATGCACCCTCCCTCTGGACCGAGTAGTAATGAATCCAGTATTTTGACGCATAATTATTGCATCCCTCCTGGACTAGTTACCACTTTTATGGGGCTCATTTATCTTTTCAGCTGGTTTTCCAACAATGTTTTAATTTTATGATTATGTCGACATAGAACCAATATGTTCTCCAGCACGAGGCTGAGCCACTTCATAACCTCTTTATTGTCCTGCTGGTGTTTCGTTAGAGCAAGAGCGGAGCCTTTTGTTCATCATGAAGGTATTCCTCCCAGCAATTAAAATCCTCGCTACTGTCTAAAGAAATATTGGATCGTTTAATCAAATGGTCGTCTTGAGTCGACTTAAAGTCAAAGTTGAATCTGATTTTCTCATCATTTTATGTGTGATGATAATTCTGCTCAGTGCTGTTGGTTGGTATTGGTGGGAGCCGTGTTTGTTTACTGGATTAATCTTTTGGATTTATTGGATTCAATAACATTGGTTGGGTGTTGGTAAGCCTAGATTGGTAGTTGTGATTATTTGCCGAGTGCTAATGTCAAGCTCAACAATATATAGAGTTTTAGCTAAACAGCCTTGGGTAGTGGCAAGGAGAGGACACAAATCTTGGGCATGACGGCAAATATTTCACTTGGACAAACTGAGTTCAAAGGAAATGAAGTACATAAGTCAAAGAACAGGCTGAATAAGCAAAGGTGAGTCACAGGAACACAAAGGAGGTAGTAGAACAGACAAGCTAGCAAACAAAAGAGGGAAACACAAGGGTAGATGTACTCAGAGCACTAATTAACAGGGAACAGGGTAAAAACAACCATGGAGGAGCAAACAAAGGATGGAAAAACACAGGAATTCAAACCAAAAATAGACACAACAGAAATCTAGCTCTCAATGTACAGTAAGTAAATAAAACACAATAAAATAAAAAATAAAAATATAACATACCATAACAATGTAAAACAATAAAATAACATATATAAAACAACAAATTAATTAAATGCTTGTCTGTATAAAACTGCCCTCAGCTGCTTTTTAAAAGTCAACGTATGACTTAAAGACAGCGGCCTTGGTACCACGTCCTAAACAGTACATGGGGCCAGCAGTGACCCCTGACCTGAAGACCAAAGGAAGCATGTAGTTTCAACAGGTCAGAGATAAACTGGGGAGCTTGACCATGTAGGCCCCTAAAAGTAAAAAGTAAATTTTGAATGTGAAACCAAACATTTACTGGCAACAATGAAGAAAAGCCAAAACTCGAGTAATGTGCGATCCCCTGTTAGTGCCAGGTAAAAGTGTTGCTCAAGAATTCTTTATAGTATGAAGGCGATCCAAAGCTGATTTGTTGAAACAAGTAAATAGACTGTTACAGTAATCCAAACAGGAAGAGATGAAACCATGAATGATCATCTCAAGTTTAGCCTTTGTCTAAACTTGAGATGATAATAATCTGAGTTTAGAAATATTCCTTAGATCAGGGGTGTGGAACTGCAGGCCTCAAGGGGTAGTGTCCTATACGTGTTAGATGTCACCTCGTGTCAACACACCTAAATAAAATGACTAGTTCATTACCAGGCCTCTGGAGAACTTCAAGACATGTTGAGAAGGTAATGTAGCCATTTAAGTCAGCTGTGTTGGATCAAGGACACATTTAAAACCTCCAGGACACCGGCCCATGAGACCTGGAGTTCCCCACTCCTGCCTTAGATGATAAAAACAGTTCAAGTAGTTGTTTGGAGTGATGCTCAAGCAACATTAAACTGACACCCAAATTTCTGACTCAATTGAACAGAAGAGCCTAAGAAGCTGATGTACTGCTTAATTTCTGAAATAATATGGCCTGAATGCCAAAGTCAAGCACAGGCAGAAACACAGGCAAGGCAATTACTACAGACACTACTATACATAGTAGACAAGTTGTGAACTAAAATACTATAAAACGCAAAACTAATCTTATCCATAGAAACAAAATAAAACAGTCAAAAACTGAAGTATGAACCAACACCCTAATTTACGAATAAATTCTTTACAAATCCTATCATGTGGATTCATGGATTTTTTTTTCACATTCTGTCTCTCACAGTTGAAGTGTACCTCTGGTGCAAATTACTGACCTCTGTCATCATTTTAAGTGGGGGAACTTGCACAATCGGTGGCTGACTAAATACTTTTTTGCCCCACTGTATATGGATGATCTGGAATCGCCAGATAGCATAACAAGCAAGTCTTTGGGCTGTGGGAGGAAGCCCGAGTATGAAGGCAGTGAACACAGTTGTGATTTGTTAAAGAGCTGATCAACTGGGAAGCAGTGGTGACTGATATACCCCCAAAATTCTATCATGATATTTAAAGGAAATTTGAAATAATAATACTTTGTATCTTAGGTCGAGCTTCTTAACCACCATGTTAACATCAGTAATTTCCATCCATCATTTTGCTCTTCTGTCAGCTAGTGCAGCTATCGAATGTTCCGGAAATACTCGGTTGAGTCCTTTATTCGTTTTTACTAGCATCTCTTTCATCGTAGCCTGGTTCTACTATATGTCAAGTGGTGAAACAAGTTTGTTTCCACCTTCAGTTTCCTGCATATTTTACAAAGTACTGTGCTTTGTTGGAGGCAATTGAAGGAGCTCATCACAGCAAGAACAGCAGACAGCTACTCTCAAACATCCAAACATGCCTGGGCTTGTTGTTTGCTAGGAAATGACACTTTTTTTATTTACATGAAAAAGAATTTGCAAAATATTGTGTTATATTAAGCATTACTTAAAACTAATACTTGAGATCATATTCTCGACAGGAATGTGTTTAATGAGGTCCGAGAAAAAAGCCTGGATTATACTGCGGATCCAGCTGGAGACTAGATGGCCGAGTGGTTATTCCTGTTATGCTTCTTCAAAGTCCGCTTCCTGGGCACATGGATAGTTGGTGCATTGTAATGTAAATTCTCTGCGGATGAGTCAGCACAGTCACAAAACACAGTCAGGCACGTGGATGTACACACAGATCCTCGCAGTCACTGTCCGATGATAAAATGTATTTCACTGGAACCCAAGCAAACCCTCGGCCATGTACAAAATATAAAACTAGGCCTGTTTCCCCTTAAATCTGTAACCACAGAAGTCTCCCCCTGCTGCCCATTAGAAAGAACACAGGTCTAAGGCACTAATGGCCTTGACTTTTTAGACCCGAAAGCTCTGTCCATCTTTGCCATACAGTCTATGAGAACAAAGGGGGAAAAGAACAAAATTGCCAGAACTTGAAATAAGCATCCCTCTGACCGTACAAGCACAGGCATATAGTTGTTGTTTATATGGGCTAAAAATAAATAATCCTGACTTCACTCATGACTCAGACCCAACTCTCCCAGGATTTTTCCCTGGGAGTAAGGTCTCATTGCAGGAGCCGACTTCCTCCTCGGATTACTTTGAAGGCGGCAATGAAATCTCATCATGGATTTTTTTTTTGTTCAGTGCTGCCAACAAAAAAACATTTGGTCTACAAAGGTTTTAGTTTATTAATCTATCAACACAAAATGAACCAACACATCATTTGATAATAAATTTCTCAGAATGTCCAGAATTAATTGGCTCCAGCTTCTCTTATTTTTCTTCTTCTAATGAAAGCAGCAGAACAGCTTTGAATACAGGACTGTTCACTGGCCAAAACAAGCTTAACCATTGCCGACTTGGATACCTAGTCCTGTATGGAACAAATGATTAATCAGCTAATTGGGTGAACAATCAAAAGTAACTGTTAGATACAACCCTAAATCCTATGTACACACACAGGCAATCACAAAGCCCCAAATCTCCCCCCCAAAATTAAACAACACTTGGAACGAAGATGGGAACAGTGCTTTTGATTGTTATCATCTCTGACAATTGCAGGCAGCTCTCGAGGACCTTATATAAGTAATTTAATATTTATCGTGTTTATTCCACGAAGACTAGTCTTTGAGAACAGGAGAGGGTAGAGAAGGACCAGCTGGGAACGGATAAAGAAATGTGACAGGAGTGTGAGGAAAACAGCTTGGAGAGGTGTATTCCCCAAAGGAAAACTGTGCCGTAAATGAAGTGCATCGCACTGTGTGAGAGGAAGAGATCTGGGAGAGGAGGGTATGTGAATGTGTGTGTGTCTTGCTTCTGTATATGTGTGTACAGTATGAGTCTGTGCATCCATCTGCACTGTTTAGGCCGGCCGAATCCTTTCTGAATAGACACTGTATGTTCCAGTTGTTGTCATGGAGCCCGTTATTTTCAAGTTTTTTTCTAGCCTCCCTCCTGCTACAGTGCGTGTCTCTTTCTCCCTTTCTCTTGCGTCCCTCTCCTTCCATATGTGTCTTTCTCTCTCTCTATCACCTTCAGTGGCTCCCCAGGGCAGCCTGTTAAATGCTGCAATCTGTCTCTGTCTTCCATCCTTACCCTCCCTCCCTCTTTTCCTTTCCTCTCTGTCTCTCAGGCTGTTCTCCGAGGCTCGGCGCTCATGAATCACAACGCTAACTACTACATGTAAAAGAGGGAAATCCCTGACTAAAAGCAGAAAGTGGAGGGGGTGATAAGGACATATCTCAAGGGGGAATTAAAGCCAGCGACTCTTTTGTGATCTAGAGAGAGTAGGAGACAAGGACAAGAGAAGAAGAAGGAGGAGAAGGGTGGGATAAAGGGACGAGCAGATGACATGAGAGTTACTATCTGAGGGTATCGAGGTCGGAAGGTTGCTTTTAATTTGGTTTCAGCCCATTCAGAAAGTTCATTTGTGACACTCTTAGGAACAGAAGCTTGATGGTGTAGAGGAAAGTGCTGAAACAGAAGCCAAAAAATGAAAAAAAAAGTTGCTTTTCTTCATATTAATTCACTTACTTTCCTACAGGAAGCTGTTCTGCTCAGTAACACTAATCTGTTGTCACAGAGAAGCTTCACTGGAGCAAAAGGGGGTTAAGTGCCCTTCAAAACTAATAGAGGAAGTGCAGGGGGAAAGTGTTTCTCACATGCCATTTTCAGCAGGGATTTCCCAGCAAGTATGTGACACGAATTAACAACTTTCCCTTTAGTTACCCTTTCTCTACCTTTTCCCTCACATTAACTACTAGAACTCCCCCAAAATTTTCAGCAAGCTTCTTATTCAACGCTTTTCAACTTTTATTTCCAAGAAATGATCCAGCATCTTTGCAAGGGAAGCTCTTAATGGAAAACATACTAGCACTCATGCCTATTTTATAAGGTACACTTGTCCGACTGCTCATTAATCCAAATATCTAATCAGTCAGTCACACTGAAGCAACAGTGCAGTGACACATAGGCATGTTAAAGATGAGGGGGCTCTACAGTGGAGTGGCCAAAGAGCCCTGGCTGCATCAGGAAGGTCATCCAGCATCAAAATCTGTGCCAAATATGTCAGTTTATCTGCTGTGGCAAGCCCTTGCAAAAAAGGGAGTGGCCTTTGAAGCTCAGAAGCTCAGACATAGTCAAAAAAAGCTTCCAAAGTTCAAGCAAAGCATCAAAATTGGGAAAAAACATTATTTAAGTGGCATGGCTTTTGGTGCAACAAAGAAAATATCTAATAAGCAGCAGATCTATGGGTGAGAATGTCTGGTTGATTCCGGAAGTTGGAGGTGAGTGATTACACTGCTTCAAGCAAATAGGAAGGCAACAGTCATTTAACCTGTTAGCAGTCGGACGTACCGCCCACGGTACATTGGATGGTTTAGGGGACTAATTGTAAATTTGTAGGACTGCTAAGGGGTTAAATAAACACTAATTACAATCCAGGTATGCAGAAGAGTTGTCAAGAGACAACCTTGAAGCAGAAGACCACACCAGCTGCCACTGCTGTCAGCTATGAACAGGAACCTATGGCTAGAATTTGCATGGGCTCAGAATAGAGGACTGGAAAAATGTTGCCTGGTCTGAAAAGTCTCAATTTCTGCTGCAATATTTAGATGGAGGGTCAGAATTTGGCGTAAAAAGAACATGAAAGCATAGAGCCATCCTGAATTGTATCAATCTTTCACTTTGCTACTCTTGTTGTGGTGGTGTGGCGGATATCTTGTTGCCACACTTTGAGCTCCTTAGCACCAAATTATCATCCCTTAAACACCACAACCTCTCTCTTTATGATCACGTCTTCTATTGACTGCTACCAAGAGGACAAAACATGATGTCACAAAATTTAAATCGTCAATGTGCAGCTGACAAATCTGCAGCATCTATGTGATGCTGTCACATCAGTGCAGATCAAAATCGGTGTTTCCGGCACCTTGTTGAATCTACGCTATGAAAAATTAAAGCAGTTCTGAAACAAAAATACGGTCAAACCCAGTAACTAATAAAGTAGCAAGTGACTGTACGTTTCAGTGTGCTTCCAAGGAAAATCTTTCACTGTCTATTCAAAGCTTAATTCAAGAACCAGAGGCCAAGAGAAGGGGCCAAGTATTTGTAGTTAATTATATCTTTCATCATCCACGAGATTTGTAAGCTTTTGATTTACATCATGGTCCTGGAAATTCCTCGATTCTCAAGGCCACAGAAGGTACGCATCCTTTCATTGCGTACACTTGAGACTGCGTATTAATGAGTACAAGCTGAGGCTTTGAAAAGAAAGAAAAACACATGGTAACAAGTGCCAACTTAACTGCAACAACCTCTGGTTTGTGGCTTATGACTGCAACTCACTGCGGTCTGTTTTAGGGCCATTTTTAGTTGGCAAACATTTTCATGCTCTTTTGCTGTCTAAGCACTTTTCAGTTTTTTGGTAACACGTCTAAAGTGCTTCAGTCAAAGACAGCTTGAGCTCTTTTAGGTTCTCGAAGATGTTTTACCACTCACGTAGACAGCTTCTTCAGTTCTGAAGATGAAACAGAGCCTGAACCTTCAAGAACTTAAAAGAGGCCCACGTGCTGTTGACTCAAGCATTTTATATTACTATGGCCTGGATCACTAAAAACCTACTCTGATACAATTTGGTAACTACTTATCACATCAGCTACTCTTGTTATTAATAGAATAAGTGATTTGTTGTGCCAAAATGTATCTTTTTTACCAGCTAACAAGTTCATAAAGAAGTCCCTTAGGTCAGATTAAATTCAACTCACAGTTAAGATCTGTCAAATTATATCTTTATGTCTCACGTTCTCAGTTTAAGTGTTACCACATTGTTCCCTCGTGTAATTTTCTCTGTCTTCTTGTACTTGAATTTCTCTGACTCTGTCACTTATGAGTTCCTCCATCCCATTTAGCTGCAGTTAGAAGCCTGAATACCTCGGACAATCACGTGTCTGAAAGAAAAGGATGGGAATTTGAGGCGATCCAAATGAGATAATAAAGATGTACTCTGGTTATCGTAACAGGTCCATCATGCTCTAACTCTAATCAAGTTTCAACCATTTTAATTTCTTCATTCAAATAGCTTGCCACATCCTGCCAGACATTCACAGGAAAAAAAAGCCATGACTGCACTGGCTCAATCGGTTGAAAAATGTTCAAGCCATTTAGTGACCCTTCCTCCACACATTTATTCACTCTTTTCATTTGTCACCCACACTTTGTCATTTTATCTTTTGCTTTTTTCCCTGCTTCCTCTTTCAAACCTTTGACTTTTGGTTTTCATAGTCATATTTTCAAGGCCAGATTCAGTCTTTCTCGCTTTCTCTCGCTCAGCTTATCAAACACACCGTTAGGAAGGGATTCTTTCTGAGTAAAAGCCTGTTTCAGTGCCGCCCTCGCTAAAAGCTCCTGCACTTCACTGTGCAATGTGTGTTAATGCTGAACATACAGCCTTCCCCTCTCTCTGCAGTGTTTCACCCTCTTGCTGCAGAAACACTCATATCTCTGCAGTCTCTCCCTCATTTCGCCTTTTTATGTTTCCCCATCGCCTTTTTTTTTGTTTCACCGCCTTGTTCTTTTCTTTTTGTTTCACTTTTGTTTTTCAGGTTTTGTAGTTTATTGCTGATGTTTCACCACTATTGCAGCAATGCTGTACAGTGTACGGCTTTAAATGGGCTTTTTTTCTCCCTGTAAAATGGAGCAAAATAAGTTGAAGAAGACATCTTATGCCAGTGTTTTGGACCACAGTTTAGACCAATCAGGCTTGCCATTATGATCACTGACAGGTGACGTAAATTACACTGATTATCTCTTCATCATTGCACCTGTTAGTGGGTGGGATATATTAGGGAGCAAGCGAACATTTTGTCCTCACAGTTGAAGCGTTAGAAGCAGGAAAAATGGGCAAGCAGAAGGATTTGAGTGAGTTTAACAAGGGTCAAATTGCTGGACGACTCGGTCAGAGCCAAAAGTGCAGGTCTTGTGGACTGTTCCCAGTCTGCAGTCATCAGTACTGATCCAAAGGGATCTAAGGAAGGAACAGTGGTGAACCAGCAACAGGGTAATGGGCAGGCAAGGCTCACTGATGCAAGTGGGATGGAAGGCTGGCCCATGTTGTCTGATCTACTGTAACTCAGATTGCTGAAAATCGTCAATGTTGGTTCTGATAGAAAGCTGTCAGAATACAGTGCATCATAGTTTGTTGCATATGGAGCTGCATAGTTGCAGACCAGTCAGGGTGCCCGTACTGACCCGTTGCTGGAAGCCCCAAAAATATGAGCATCAGAACTGGACCACGGAGCCATGAAAGATGGATGAATCATGCTTTCTTTTGCATCATGGCTGGGTGCATATGCATTGGTTACCTGAAGAACACTACAGGAAGAAAGCAAGCCGCAACAGTGGTTCAAGAATGGTTTGAGGAATGTAACGAGCTTGAGGTGTCCAAATTCTTCAGATCTCGATCCAAACAAGCACCTGTGGGACATACTGGACAAACCAATACATGGAGGTCCCACCTCGTAAGGATCTGTTGGTAACATCTTGGTGGCAGGTACCACAGCAGAGGCACATCTTAAAGATCTAGTAGAGTCCATGTCTCTATGGGTGATGGCTGTTTTGGCAGCAAAAGGGGGCTCAATACAATATTAGGCAGGTGGTCACAATGGTATGTCTGATCGGTGAATTTATGTTATTGAAATTGAATAGCTTTATATGTGGTTTATATAGTTATAAATAAGTTGTTTTCATTAGTGGCTCCAACATCACAGCTTCTGACTGGCTAGAGTGCTCTCTCAAACTGTTTTGGTTGTACTCTACAGAATACCTCTTTGCTTTTAGACATTGCAAAGGTAGCACAAAAATACTCATACTCATCTTCATTGAAAAAAACCACTTTACCCCCACAAACAGTATATATTAGCAGCTATAATATGAATGTAGGAATGAACAGAGATGGTCTTTTATTATAAAACTCAGACTATTTTCATTTTATTTTGAAAATCACTGACAATAATAATGTTTGTTTTGCTGGATTATAAAGAAATGCAACAGTGTTTTATTTATAGTGTTTTATTACACTGAGCACCTTTTTAACTAGAAGTGTCTTCTTTTCACATGTACACTGCTTTATGCTTTTAAGCGCTTATTTTCAATCATGCACACACACAAACAGGGATGAATGCAGTGGGGGCAATTTGTCGTTCAATGCCTCGCCTGCGTATACACTTTGGCACACAGACTGGACAAACCACTCTACCTCCTGAGTCAGAGCTGCCCCTGTGGACACTCAGTTCTGATCTCAATGATATGAAACATCAGTGGCTTGTAACTGACAGTAAGCACAGCAGAAATAAAGGATTTCACATGTAAACTCCAGACAGAATCGGGTTATCTTATTTTCCGTAGTTGTCTTACAAAATGAAAAAGGCTGCACTGCTGGAAATAATCAGTGTACACTCGTAGAGCATTGGTGACTTTTATGCACTCTGAAGCCCCGCTCTGTAACTTTACGTTGTCTGACACTTTGTGGCCGAGTTACTGTGATGCATCCTAAATGCATCCGCTTCAGAATATTACCATTTGCATTGTGGAATATTTAGGAGGGAGGCAATTTTAGAAAGTCATCTGCAACAATTAGGGATATCAACATACCAGAAATTTAGTAGTTAGTACCAATAGACTTACATGATTCTTGATACCAAATTCAATACCGAAACAAACTGATCATCCTACATAAAAAAACAAACAAATTTAAAGCACAGCTATGGTGGCAAATCATGTATTGAAAATTACCATTATATTTTGTTGATAAGACGCAGAGTGAAATGTTAGGATGGTTACTATTGTTACGCTTACATCACATTAGCATATAGCTTTTAGCTGCTTTGGTAAATTAGAGGTATTTCCTCTCTTTGGACATTTCTATTCCCTATTTCTATACAGTGGTCCCTCACTATTGTTTTGCTGATTTTTTTGTGTGCAATTCTACATGCTTCTTTTGTTTCTTTGTTTGTTTTGTTTTTTACAGCGCATTGTGTTCTGCATCCTGTTTGGCTGTAGACCATTGTCAATCAATCTCGTGCCGTGTCTCCTGTCCAGTACAGAATGCGTTCAGGTTGTCAAATTTACATAAATCTTCGATCGCTGGAAGTTGGCTTCTTCGCGGATTTCACCTATCGCGGGTCATTTTTGGAACGTATCGCCCACGATAAACAAAGGACCACTGTATTATATTCTCTAGTCGACTCCCTTTCTGATCAATGAGTTGGAGCAGAGCTATCGCAATAGCTGTACTAGTTGCATGGGTAATTTGTCATGTGCGATTTGTAGTTTTTCCTGTGCTAATTGGATTCCTTCTTCTTCTAGATTAGAATGCTTGTAGCTGTATGCTGCCCCCTTCAGGTTTGGAGAAATTGATGCCTTGGTACATACACTTCCTAAAGTACCTACAAAACCTAAATAAAGCTACTGTTGTGTTTTCAACATTTTGATATAGAATGGTACTCTAAGTATCAATTCTAGTGACACAGTTGCGACAGCCACAATTATAGTAACACACTCAATTTCAGTGACCTCTTTAGAACTACCTATTGTTTCATAAATGTCTGTAAAGAAAGAGAGAGCTGATTAATGTCTGATTGTCTGATTGAAATGGTCAGGGCTACAGTGCACACAATAAAATAACTGCCCAACAGCTGAAAAATAAAATGGCCATGTTTAGATATGCTGATGACGTTGTTCTTTACTTGAGTACTACTCTGCACAGAACACTTCAGTTCTATCTATTACACACTGTTGTGAACTGGGTTCACTCGAATTTAATAACTGTGTTATAACAGTTGCTTGCACTACCTTGCCTACTTCCTGCTGGAGGAAGTAATACTGTTACAGTAAAGTCACTGTGGTTATACAGTGTTTAATAAATGTATTAGACACATGTAATACAAATATAAAGAATGCTAATATATTAAAAATGTATCCAGATTTCTTTTTAATAAATTGAATTGAATTGACGTTTAACGCTCAGATTTAAGTCGGCACACTGAACTTCTTTGAGAAGTGAGAAATTAATCAAGTGTAACATTCAAGCATGAAAACATTTTTTTTCCTGTTCAGAAATGGACATAAATAACTGTAATAAAAAAAGTGCTTTACTATTTTTTTCAGGCTTTTTTGTAAAACAGTGAATTTTAAAATTCATTGATAACAACAATAAATATCTTTTCGCAATAAAAATATAATTTTTATTGAGAGCTATTGTATACTGTTGGATTAACCATTACAGAAACATAAAAATTATTTTGATAATTTACCAATAATGTGAACTTAGGGCAATTTTGGCATAAATCTTACATTGGGTGGCGGTCTAATAAATTTGCCAAGTGCTGTAATTAAGACATACTACTCCATTTGCTATGGGATTTCAGCTTTTATACCTTGAAAATTGAAAAACCTTTGGTATAAAAGTGATTATATTCCCAGACACATTCACTCTTTTCATGCATTTGTTTTCTTGGTCTGTAACATCCCCGTCTCTACTGCTGCCTCCTTGCCTGTCATTTGAATTTCTTCCCTCCAATGCTTTGTCGCTCTTCTTTTGCCTTACCCTCTCGCTCTTTTTTCCTTTTCTTAACTCCTCTATATCTCTCATTCCTTTGCTTCTCTCTCCCCAAAGACACCAGGCACATACTGTATACACCCGCAGTGTCTGGACATTTTGCACAGCTTTCCTCAGAGTCTGGCGTTGACCCTGGGTTGGCTGTTGACGGCTTTTTACGCGTCATGCCTGCACACTGTACGGTCACAGAAGAACTCCCACACAAATCAACACACAGCACACGCATACACTCATGCGTGCTTGAAGACGTGGCAGGAGACTGAGTTATTGGCGGGGCCGGAGTGACATGCCCCGCTTCACCAACTCATTCACGCTCTGCTGAATATTGGGTTATGCACGGGCCATTTGTTACATGGATCATAAAGTGCAATAAGGACAGAGTTAAGCAGCAACAGACACATACGCACTCAAACTCAGGCACAGGCATGGACTTAATTTTTTTTTTGTTCTCTGTCAGAAACAGCATTGCATAATCTCAAAATCTGTCTAAATCTCTCCCCCCTTTCTCTCTGGCCATCTCCTCCTCTGTCACTTTCCCCAACTCGCTATTTCCTGATGGCTTTAAGGACATGCAAGTGACTGAAAAAAAAGGCGAGATGCAAGAAGAAAGACCAGAAAGAGAAGTATGTCAGAGACGTGTGACGACTAATGTCTTAAAAAGGGGAAAAAGGGAAGTGTAGAAGAAAGAAAAAAGTGTGACAGTTAAATAACTGGGGTCATGCGCTTGATAAGAAAAACAAAAACCATACAGCACCACAACTCAGCTAAGAAGCAAAAAATACCCAAATAGTGGAAACAAGAAGGAGAGGGAAGCGAGGCAGACGGCTGCAAAACAAACTGGATTTTAGCGAAACAAAACAGAATGAGATGCATCTGCCTCTGCCTCGCGCTGCTTTTGCTGAGTGCCCAAACGAGGCGAACGTGCCATGTGACAAGCTGCTGAAGAGCCCCGCACATGCACGCGCTCATTCAGCTTCGTCTTTTCTGCTCTCTCTGCACAGTGAATGTGTCATTTTGAAGCCTTCAGTCATTTAAAGAGCGCAGAGAAGACTTCGTGCCACCTTCTGCTTCTCATCTCAGTCTGCCAGGAACTGCTCCTGAGCAACAAATATACGATTATCACACTGTGCAGTTTGGCAAAATTTTATTTTTATTTGAATAAAATACCGACCGAAGATTCCTTTATTACTCAAAACACTTAAAATCGAACCTAAAATCAGTTGCTCGACTGTCCCGTGGTTTAGCTTGTGTTTTACTTTTTTAAAATACACATGTAATGCATGCAGTTATAGTACAAAATGCTTAAAGTGCTCTCTTTCCTCTACAGCTGGCATCCACCAACTCTGCTAACAGCAGTCAGAAAACTGCAGCTGACAACAAAGGTAGGTCTTAGTTTTATTTGGTTTAAAATGTTTTCTTTTATATAAAATTCAGGATGTATCTTTTTGCTCTTCAGCATCGGCGTAACTTTGTGCTGAACATTGTGGGGGTCAAGATCTCTGTCTAAATAAATCTGGGTAAACTCCCAGATGATTAAACATGCAGCTATATTGCTGGTAATACCTGAAACAAGTAAAGAAAATCAACAGCCTATTTATGCAGATAAGTCATAATTTTATTGGAGGGGTCATATTGATTGGGTCTGATTATTGGGGAGGGTCATAACCCCCCTAACCCCCCTGGAAATTACGCCCCTGCTCTCCAGCATTTGCATGTTATTGTATGCATTGCATTCATCATATTCAGTTCACTTTTATCTGTGCAAAATCCAAACAAAAGGTAACCAAGGGCACTTTATGTGGTAAAGAGTTTAAAACAGAAAGAAAAAAACACTGCGGCAGTTCGAGAACTTGCGACTTTAACAGGAAGAAACCCTCATTTCAGACTCAGGGAGGGGCGGCCATCTGCTGCCACCAGTCGGATGTGTGAGAAGAAAGATAAGAGAAAGAAGAAGAACAGAAATAAGCACAAACCATAAAGACGACGCAAAGCAAGCATGTCAATAATCAGTGGGGAGTGAAAAGAAAAAGGATGAGACTGGAGATATTTTCCAGCAGCGTTGACCTCCAGTGGCATAACTAAGAGATACTTCAAGGTCACTTGGTTTAACTCTAACTGTAAGCCTTATAAATGAAGGAAAGCTTTAAGCCTGATCTTAAAAGTAAAGAGGGTCTCCTGAATCCACACTGGGAGCTGGTGCCACAGGAGAAGAGCCTGATCTGCAGGCCTCCACCTTCCATTGTTTCTCATTTCTTAAAGAACCCCCAAGTAAGCCTAAGGTACTGGGATAATATGGTGCTGATGAGACCTGATCATTAAGAATCATTAAGGACGCTTAATGATAGTTCATCATATGAGTAATGATATATATTGGAGTGTGTGAGATAAAGGACATACTCTGGTCAAAACAGAGGTTCCTTAAAATAATGCTATATGGATTTGGTTGGACACAAGGTTTCTCGGGACCTTAGAGTCAAATGCAGTGACTTCAGATTCATATGCATCAGCAGATTTTTGCTGTTCTCCTAAGTGCCGTCAGATTTGGCAACTCCTCAGACCTTACTGTGTCAGTTTTATTCATTAGCTTTTTCGAGAGAATTTTAGAAAGAGGTTCAGACGGCTCGTTTGGGCTCACCGCTGCCTGTTAAAGTAAGAGAAAGCTCATAAAGACTGCAGAGAAAGAAGCAAAGGTATCTTCTTTTCTGTGGTTAATGAGCAAGTTTAAAATTGCCGTCACTCTGGAGTTATTAACTTGTCGAGCAAATCAGAAGCATTATTAAATATAGTGACAAAGTCACTAACCATATCTCTTCCACAGCCTTTTTTCCTGCTTATTTCTTTCGTTCAGCATCCTGCTCTTCCTCTTTGTTCTTCCATATTATTAGAAAAGTGACATTTTTTTCTATGGAGGGATCAGACTGCTGATTTTCCATGAGCTAAGCAACCATGGGGCAAGAAGGAATTCTGGCAGGGATCAGCAGTGCGTCAAGCAAGAAAAAAAAAGTAGTTGGCTGCAGCTTAACTTTTGTCCAATGTTGCTCATCAATAACTAATTCCAGCACTGGGAAATGCACAATCGATCACGTTTGTACCAACAAAACCTGTGATCAGCTTCTGTTCCTTCCATCATGTCCCCGAGTCTTTCTCTTCTATCCTATAAAATATTCCATACTATCAAAACCAGCGACTTAGAGTTTCCATTTTTCCATGTCTCCTGCCTTGTCTCCATTTTTCATTTTTCACTGTGCTACTCTCTCATATTTCCCTGCCATTCTAATCTCCCTGCATTCTCTCTTTTTGAATGCACCTAAATTTAATCTCACATAACGGTTTTCCATTCTAGCCCTGAGGCAAGGTTGCCCAGCTGTAATGACTGTAGTATCTTGTAGCTAACACAGATATACAGTATGGCGGGAATGTACAGATGATGTAGATGCCCCAGGGCTACTCATAGCGCTCTGATTCATACTTAATCAGACACACACAGAGGTGCAGCAGGAGAAGGTATAAGCTTATATAAAGTCTGTAGTCACGCTGCACAGTGGAGTCTAACCCAGTTCATTTTTTTTCTTCCTTTTGTTGCATCATTATGTCTCTGTACACAATGAAAGTGGCATGATCTCTATTTTTGGTCAAATGATGGATATGTTGTAATACTTTTTCTTTTAACTGCTTCTCTTGATATCAGACAGCCCGTTCTGAAATGTTGCTGGAGCTGCTTGAAGCCACCAGACACCACTGAGAGAAACGCTAATTTTACCTCGCAGAACAGTGTGGTTGCTGTCCTGAAGCTGTGCAATGTTGGTGTATTAGCTTGCATCGACTAATGTGTTCACACCCCAAAGTCGCACCGTAAAAACTAACCGAAGCGGGCGACGGTAAACCAGTGGGTGGCGCGCTCTGTGACGTAAAATGACAGCTGTTGTCAGGAGTCTGGTGGCTTCGATGAGACCAACAGAAAGGCTTCAGAGAAAGGTCAGGAAGGGCTTCCTGACAGAACACGAAGCAGTGGAAGCACTTCAAACATGGCCTACATTCAAACTGGATTTGGCTGATTTACATTTTGCAGCTGATTGTGTCGACAGTTTCAGTGTGAAGTTAGCAGCACAAGGACAGCATGGGCACATTTTAGCCCTTTTCCTATTGGCAACATCTCTGGCTCTGTTCCAGAGTGTGTCTTTCATCCCATCTCCCTCTCCTCACTCCCAGCCGGTCACAGCAGATGGCTGTTCCTCCTTGAACCTGGTCTGCCGCAGGCTTCTTCCTGTTAAAAGGGAGTTTTTCCTTCCCACTGTCACCAAATTGTTGCTCACAGGGGGGTCATAGGGGATTGTTGGGCTTTTCTTTATTGTAGGGTGGTTACGTCACAGTATAAAACGCCTTGAGGCAACTGTTGTTGTGATTTGGTGCTATATAAATAAAGCTGGATTGAATTGAAATTGAACATAGCAAGTAGTAAAATTCACGAGTGGCTGGTTAAGATCGGGGCAGTTTAGAGTGACGTGACTTCATCTCTCACAGCTTTTAATAAACAATTCTGTTTTTCTTTACTATAATCAGTTTAAGTGTAGACTCTGTTTGAAGTGCTTCTACTGCTTAGGTTTGTGTCAGACAGTCCTTTCCCAGGGCTGTGTACCAGGAAACAAGCTCAATATACCCCATATCTTTCTGTTATCTGGCTTTATTCACCCGAACATTAACAACTGGGCTAACCGGTCACACAAATGTGGTTATCTATTTGAGTAAGTTAGTCCAGGGTTTATCAGTCTAGCTAGCTATACGCCAGGGGTCCCCAATCCCAGTCCACGAGGGCCGGTGTCCCTGCAGGTTTTAGATGTATCCTTGATCCAACACAGCTGATTTAAATGGATAAATTAGCTTCTCAACATGTCTTGAAGTTCTCCAGAGGCCTGGTAATGAACTAATCATGTGATTGACGCAGGGTGAGATCTAAAACCTGCAGGGACACCGGCCCTCGTGGACTGGGATTGGGGACCCCATGCTATACACTTTTGCACATTTGAAGCCAAAACGGCAAGCTGGCAAAAATGCTGACAGTGTAAGTCATGGGTGGAGGAACTCCAGGCCTCAAGGTCTGGTGTCCTGCAGGTTTTAGATGTGTCCTTGATCCAATACAACTGATTTAAATGGCTTAATTACCTCCTCAACATGTCTTGAAGTTGTGCTAATGAACTAATCATTTGATTCAGGTGTGTTGACCCAGGAGGGTATCTAAAACCTGCAGGTCACTGTCCCTTGAGGCCTGGAGTTCCCAGTAGTCTGTTATTAAGATATGGCACAATCTGATGGATTACTATTTATTCAAATACTTTTTTAGATGTGCGTAACATCGTTTTAGTTTTGAATTCCTTCAGCTGCAGCCACATTAGTGTTTTAACACTGCGACAGCAAGCAGAGAATAAAAATAAAAACCGAATTAGTGTTTGTCTACATACAAATCTGACATAAGACCCGCAAGCTCAAGTACAGCAGCGTAACCCAGTAAGAGGTGGGCTGCCTTCGTAATACCAATACGAGTCCTAAGCTAACTATGATGTTACCTGGATTAGCTCAATTCCTGTTTTGTAGTCCTTCAGCCTTTAGTTTTACTTGTTACATCAAAGATGCACCGCTTCAGAGTCTGTGCTGCAAAGCAGGACTTATCCAGGTAGCTTCAGGGTAAACCTGTGTTCTCTCTACAACAACGGTGGTATATTCTTACTGGTGTAGATCATCTATGATAACTTGTTCAGTCCAAATTAGAGATCGATGCGTATGAAATCATCGCCTACTGACCAATCAGGTCCATTCCTAGAAGACCTCTCTAACCTCTGTTGACAGATTATAGGAGAGTTGAACAGAACGAGGTTTTTAATAGTGATCCTGGCAGCATCAATAGTAATATTGTTCTATATGTTTTATTAAAAGATCCTAAAACAGGACACCTATCTGGACTTTATATCGAATTAGCCCACATTTGAATTTGATTTTTGTATTTCTGCTTTTTTTTTTCTTTTTTTTTTCAAACCATCAAATCCTACTGTCTTTAAACATTAATTTAATAAACTACTTGATATAAAACATTCATTCTCCTTTGCCATAATGATACAGCTGTGATATTAATAAGTCTGTTAACCTACAGTTGGTATTTTGGCCACCTGTGCTTAATGGCCTTAAATAGGCTAAAATGTATTAACACAGTAGCTCTTTTCCAGTTTGACTAAACAAAATGATTAAAGTGCACACACTGAACAACTGTACACAGCTTTTCCCTCATACAACCTGTTGCCATGTATACAGCAGCTGCATTGCTTTTAGCCTGTTTTGTATGTTTAACCTCTTCAAATTTTTATCCACAGTATAGTTTTAGCTTCATCTATAAAATCAGTTGCTCTCTTGCCAGTGCGTGTATCCATATTGTGATTAGTCAACTGCTGCCATCCCTGTCATGTTAATGCGCTGAGGAAACCCTGGGTTAACTTATCAAGTTGCTAACCAGCTTTGTGTGACCCCTGTTTGCCAGCATTACAGGATATGAATCCATGTAAGGGAAAAGCAACCTGGGCATGCTGAACAGACATTCCCAAAGGATGGACAGTAAAATAAGATAGATGAAAAAGTTCATCTTTAAATTAAAACCAAAAAGACAAACAACTAACACAGAGAAAGGTGTTCTACATTTGAAACTTTTTTTTTATCTGGCTGCAGCTTCTGGTTTTAAATTTCCCCAGATTACTGTCATTTCATTGACAAGCAATTAACTTCCAGATGGCATTTCCAGGATTTGTTGACTGCGAGAGAATTTTTCCCTCACATGAATAACAACTATTTAATTTCACTGAAAACCATTCAGTCCTAAAGCGCTGCAAAGATGAGGACAGCTCAGTCTCATAGTGTACCAATCAGCCTCTGTCGACAAAGTCATTTAATAGTTGACTGGACATTTTGTATGCTACGGTCTTTTTAAATGGGGAATGAGCTGTTCTTTGTGTCAGAAAAATAACAGCAACATCATTGGTTTCACATCATGTTCCTAGGTTTTTAATAAACACTGTATTTTAGGAGATTTTCTACTCCACTAGGCCTCGCTGCTGGATGTGCTGTTTGTTCATCCACTCGCTGCAGATCAGGCCAACGTGCAGTGCAGTTTATAGAGCACATTTTCAGTCTTTGTTGTCGCTTTTCTCTTCTGTGATAGAAGGTTTTGGAGCATTGTGTGATAATAGGCACTTTACTTCTCTGAAATCACTCCCTTTATCTCCTCTATAGCCTTTAATTTCTCCACTTACTGTACAATCAAAGCGCGGCTAAGAAAATCTTTGTAATAAACAGGTAGTTGCTCACCAGTCTTTCTGCTTATTATTAACTCCTCCCCTCTGATTTCTAACCCTCTCCAGAGAAGGCATCAGCAGCGAAGCCTCAGGAGCAGGAGGAGGAGATCGACATTGACCTGGAGGCACCGGAGACAGAGAAGGCAGCGCTTGCCATCCAGAACCAGTTCAGGCGCTTCCAGAAGAAAAAGAAGTAGAGTGACTGAATGATTATAATAGAAAAGAACGAAAGAAAGAAAAAAAACAAACAAACAACAAAAAAAATCTTTCCACAGATATACAAAATTACAGTCAATGATTGAGAGCGGGTGGGCGGTTGGATGGGGGGTTCGAGCAGGGGTTGAAATCGTTCTGGATTTATTGTCTTATTATGCAAAGTGTCATTAAATACCTTTTTGCATGATAGATTGGCCGGCTTTGAGAGGGGAAAGAAAGGGAAAGGGGGAAAAAGTGGGGGGGGGTTTGGAATTTATAATCTAGCATGACGAAATACTGTAACCTCCCGTCACCACATTAACCTTTGCAGATGTCCCTACATGCCACCTGTTTGTCCCTCGATGCTCCCAAACATGCAAACTCCCCCCCCCCCCAGGCTCTTTACCCTGCTCCTCCTGCAGCCCAGCACACAGAGACACAAACAGGCAAACTGACTGCTGACTGACAGAATAAGCACACATCCTTCAACACTGGCGAGACAGGAATGCACAAACAGAAGGGAAGCACACTCTCTAGTTTCCAGGTTCTTTTCTTTCCACCTCCTTTGCCGTCACAAGGCTTTTATTCCTTTCGCTGCGTCTCTCTCAGCGAGGATGAAAATAACACCGAGTAACTGGCTCAGGTGTAAAATCACCTCTGGATCGCCTCTTGTGTAGCCCAGATATTGAATAGCAAGTCTGATCTCAAAGGTGACTGAGGTGGTGGTCATGGAAACAAGGCCACTAACTCGCTCAGTTGGAGGCAGTCTGCTGCAGGCGAGATCAATATGTGATGGAGAGCTGGCACACCGCTTGATAATACGAGTCGCTAATACCCCTCACACGCATCACCGCTAATGAGTGACATTCATGCTCATGAATGTTTAGGTGACTACAATTTCAGCTTTTGGCAGTCTCAAAGTGAAATATGATGCGGTGAAATGTCATCGAGCACTGCACCACCGGTGGAAATGATTTCAAATATTCATACATGCTCATTAAAAAAAGAAATCATGTCGCTTGAAATTAAGCTTGTGGCTAATGTCACAATTTGTTCCTCGTTTATTGAATCCAAGGACTAAAAGCAAAGAGAAAAAAGGCTAATTGTCACTGCTTTAATTTAAATAAAGGCCTATGGTCAGACTTTTTCTCACATTTTAGTTGTAAGATGTTTTCTTTTGATGTGTTAGCTAAAACTTGTGACCCTAGCTAGCTAGCTAAAACCAACAGTATTTTGAAATTTGTAGATTTTTAAAAAGTTTTAGACAAAGAAACGTTAGTGTCACATAGAGTTCACCCTTAAAGGCTCACTTTTAAAGTAGTTCACTTCTTTAAAAGCTTGCTAAATATTTAATCTATGCACTACATAGGCCTAGATAAACTCCTAAATGTTTAAATAATTGTTGTTCTTTTTGCTAGGCAGTTTTACATGTAAAGATTTAAAGCTGAGGCATAAAGAAAATACGTAAAGGCTAAAAATAACGTTTTTGAGGACATTTTGATTAAGTTAAATGTAAAACTTAAGTACTGACCACCACATTATATGCTAGCGCTTTAAAATGATCACACTCCATCCACCGAGAAAGACTAGATGCAGTTCAAATCTCTGCAAATGTTGTAACAAGTGACTATATTGATTTAAAGTATTAAAACGTAATTTAATAATTAATATTTAAAGTAGTAAAAAGTATAAATTGTTGTTGTCATCACCACAGATTTAGTGTCTTTGAACAGCCAAGAATTTTCTGAACGCCAGCAGGTCAGAAACCAGGTCTCGTGTCACTTGTCTTGAAAGACGTTCGCTCATCTATATAACAAGCATCGTGTTGCTGTCACATTCACAGCATTTAAGGAGTTTGTCTCCGCCTTTCAACCACGCTAAGTGTTGGGTTACTGAGTGTCCCTTAGTAACCTAAACCTTTGCATCCTTAAATAAACTCTTGATAATGATTCGAAACGGATGCCAGCCGTGAACCTGAGCCCTCTCACCTTTAGATCAGACGCACTGAAGCTACTGTGCAGAGATGGAAAGAAAGACGCCAAACAAGAGAGAGAAAAAAACAGAAAAAAACACAGTTATGGCGATTATATAAGCACACTGTGCAAATGTATCATTCCTTCAGCATACATGTACAGTTTATGATGTGACACACATATTTATATATATAATGGGTCAATGCACACACACACACACACACATCCATGTACCCTCCCCTTTCCTCTTCAATGTATGTAGCACACTGAACTGCTTCTAAAGCCAGACTTTCTCTCCATTGCTATAATAATAATCTCCACTAATTACTAGAATTATTATTGGAATGTAACCTCTTTTCTATTTCGAGCACATTGAGCAGTGCAACCGGCACAAGCTGCTGCGCGCACACTCTTCTCTATCACGGCCTCGCCGTTTTCCTTTCCTGCCCACCACCCCCAGCAGCGTAAAGGAAATATGTTGATGTCATCACCTGACTTTGATATCAAACCCCCTTTTCTCCCCTAACAGGATTGGACACGGTTTTCAAATAATTACCTGACATACATGTAGTAATGCGGATTTAGGTGGATTTGATTTGGCAGGCATGCTGAATAGACACATGAAGCATCAACATTGCTTTCACATAATACTGTTCTTTTAAATCTGTTTGGGCATATCCAGTGTAAATGCATTTGCGCTTCACCTGATGGGATTACCCAGTTAAAAATACAGCACAGCCGAGCTTAGTGGACAGCACTGGGATTCATCCTCCTTTATGTGTACCTGTGAGATATTACCCAGCTTCAGGAAAGAATTTGAGTGGCAGATGTTGTCCGAAAATATTGCTGTCCAGTATATCCTCTGAGCGCTGTAAAAACTCTCTATTTTCTGTGTAATCTTGTTACTATGTGAGTGATGGCTTCAGACAAATAGTGAATAATTGAGGGAATTTAAAACTTTTTTTTACAAGACTCTTAACTGCCCACTAAATGATCTGTTACCATCACTTGATGGATGGAAACCATTCATTTGATAGCTCCGCTTACTTTGAGAACACCATCCTTGGAAAATTTGTAATCTTTCCAATGGGAAGGAGAAAGTACAGAAAAGCATCCGCCTAATCAGTCTGCTGAATTGCTGTTACATGCAATTAGTGCTTATACTCTGCTGTTCCTGTTAAATAATTTCATGCATTTTACCCTCTAAAAATGTCTCAACAACTCAATGGAAAAAGAGGCTGTTTAAAATAACCAGTTTCCACTGAAATGACTGCATTGGAAATTTATAGACTACACTGTAAAATCCAGATTCACTGCAGTGCGGATCCAAAATTCTCCCAATGAGGTGAAAGCCGTGGATACTATGAAACACAAGTGTCTGCAGAATCAGTCATGAAATTGTGCTGCAATAATAAAGAGTGGATATCTATAGTTGGAGGCCGTTTACACCGTCATAGCCTAGTCTTAAAGCTAAGGAGAAAATGAAATAAAAATGAAATAAGACTGTGACTTTGTGCATGAAGTGTTTATGATGAACATTTTTAAAACGCAAATACTACCGATGCCAATTAAGAGCCATCTTGTTAAAGTAGCCGATTTTGACAACTTAACATGAAATCAGATAGTTGTTCTCTTTTTCTTTCTCACAGCTCGCTGTTAAAAGCAAAGTTAAAACATTCAGCTCCAGCTGCTCTCAGTAAGCTTTTCCTTTAATTCTGAGGAAGGCAATACATATGAATTCTATACGCATAATGGTAACACACATGTAACTTTCCTTACAGTCACATATGCAGAAGACTAACATAAGAATAAGTCAGAATAACCTTGTGACGCATGCTTATGTGTACATATAAAATAAAAAGGTAAGCTGTCTGAATTGTCACTGTAGGAGCTGTTCAGGGGCCAGATGTAACTGGAAACAGAGTCTGGAGGCTGTAAATAGCTACCTGTCAGAAACTAAAGAGCATTAATGTTGCTTGGCAACAGACACGATTCAAGAAAGCAAGAGTAAAGTGGTCATTTCAATGTGAAATGTGACTTGAGAAAATCCCTGTGGATTTGAGGCTGTGAGACAGAGGTGACACGTGACCGGCTGCAGGTTTGATCCTCCTTGGAGTTAACGGTCACGCGTCTTTTGGCCTCGAGCAACATCTGTTCTTTTACGCGCAGGAGCCCAAATGCCTCGACTCGTAAAAGTTTCATGGGGGAGAAAAAGCAGTTTGATACAAATTCAGCTTAACAGGTAAAGGTGATAAAGCCATCGAAGTTGCAGTTCTCTGTGATCGGTCATGAGTTTGCATGTTGTCAAATCTTCAATGCAATTCCATTCTTTCTATGTATGACTTTCTCCTACAATCAGGCAGGGATCACACCTTTCTTTTTTCCTTCTTTGCGATATCACAAACGCCAGAACCTTTACTAATTCACTAACCTGCTCTTTATTAAACTATTATTAAACTGTTATTAAGCCATTCGTGTGGATGCACTTTGCTTACTACAGTTATCACATGACTGATGCTGCTATGTTGACTTCAGCGCGTTGCTCAAAGTGTGGCTACATGCCTCAACAGGATGCTTCAGGTCAGATTTGTCACTCATATCAAATGTCATATTTTTTTTTTTATTACCCGTGTTCCAAACCAGTGTTTTGGCTAGATATTTACCTCCTCCTTGCACGCATAGCATATGTAAAGACACTGGTTTTTCTCTCTTTCTTTATTTCTTTCTTTGCCAATGCTGTGTTTTTCGCTTTGCTTTGTTAGCCTGACCTCATTTCACTTTCCCCGAAGGCAACCGAATGCGGGGCTCGGCGAGCACAGCTTGCTCGCTGTGAATGAGGGAAGATGCGTGGAATAAAAAGCTTGTTTCACTGCTGTGATCGCGAATGGAGCAAAGCTGCATATAGTTTGGCTTAAGAGAAGTCCCCACGTTCTCCTTAAAAACCCTTTCTGACGTCACAGCAGACAAGAGCTTGGCAAACAGCGGCCAAAGCTTTTGTAAATATCATTCACATCGCATCGTCTGTACAGTGTCTCCCTAAATCCATGCTTGCTAACTCAATATTCCCCCCTGCTTGCATATGTTTATCTATATCCACTTCTTATGCTTGACAAGACTATAATGTGCTGAATAGAGGGAAGTAATTGGTGCAGATATTTGGGCTCAGCTTTACAGCCTAGAAACGACATCAAAGCCATACTTTCAAGATCAAAAAACACATATTTAGATAATCTCTTCGTGTAGATCCCTTCTTTATGTTATCTGTAGTTGCGTAAAGCAACAGTGAAAGCACCCGAAATGATTAATATAACTCACTGTAATGAGCAAGCTCCAAAAAGCATGCTTTCAACAGGCAGTTTGTCCCCAACTATGACGAAAACACGAGAAGTAGGTTTTAAGTTCGTCTTTCAGATGATTGTATGCTCACAACGTGGCACCGAGGCTTTGGCTTACCCTTCACAGCGTGGCCAATCGGTGACCACTGTCCTTTCAGGGAGGCATCTGCCAATCAGGAAGCTCTACAGGGCCCCATTCCACAAATCACAAATATTCTTAATGCATCTTTACTTCTTCTACCATGACGATTGAGACTTTATTTATTGAATTATGTTTGTGTAACTTATATAGTTGCCCATGTTGTTGTGAACCTCTCCGACTTGTTTTGTTGTGTTTCTTATGTCGAGGCATGTGGAATCCATATTTGTATGTTGTAGACTATGAACTCCCTCTGCGTATTTTGCCATTGCAATCTAAGTTGTGCTGTTGGACTTTCAGAAGTGGTAACTGAGGTGAGAATGCACATGAACACTCCCTGTATTGTGTTTTCTGCACTAAATAAAATTTGCTGCGTACTGCTTTCAACTCTAACAACTGTGTAACTGTTTTCTTCTTTGTTTTTTTAAACCTTCAAAGACCCTCAACAAACATGGTTCAAACCCTACAATCACCTCACTGGTCAAAACTGGTCAATGCCAAAAAACTGAACCATGCAGGTGTCCAATAAAGGTCATGTTAGACCAGGGGAGTCAAACATGAGGCCCGGGGGCAAAGACTCCAATCTGGCCCACTGAAGAGCTTTGGAAGAAGTGAAGGAGAGCATAGATTTTCTGCTTTTAACTGTATTTTTACAACTTTTTTTGCTCACACAAACTTCCACCATGGCCATTCATTTATTCTTATTATACCAAAGCCATAAATAAGTAATTAATAACAGAAGACTTCCTGGGGTTTTTTTTCTCACAACTATAGAAATGTCTGTTTTTT
>NW_005187713.1:396199-397319 GCF_000239375.1 Pundamilia nyererei
TTCTTTCTTTCTTTCTTTCTTTCTTTCTTTCTTTCTTTCTTTCTTTCTTTCTTTCTTTCTTTCTTTCTTTCTTTCTTTCTTTCTTTCTTTCTGTCCTTTTTTAAAATAATATGCACATTTATATCTTACAATTTAAGCAAATTGATGCTGAGAAATGTTCTTTCATTTGCTAAAGCAGGATTACTTTGTCATGCACTTATCTCAGAGATTATGTCTGCAATTAAACTTCTTTATACCGACAGAAAATGGAGTTTCACTGGTCGGGCCTGTGCTAGACCATCTGTTATAAAAAAGTGAGAAATATCGATCAGATTATTGAAAAAAAAGAAAAGTAAATGCATTAAAACAATGAAAACTACTATGGTTAGTGCATTGCTATGAACAGACATCCCACAATGTCTTCTGCAAGCAGACAAACGGTGGCTGTGTTTTAAATGAATAAATAAACAAGACTTTTATGCTATTTACAGTTTTGTACATATACATTATAATTCATTTGTTGCATGATAAACTTACAATTATACCCCATCTGTTTGCCATGGCAGCATCATAAAATCAGGAATGATATTATTTAAATTTAAAGTAAATAAGTATTCTAATCAATAAAATACAGAAGCATTTCCACCACTGAAAAAGAAAAAAATACATTTCTTTTTCCATCCATAGGACAAAACTCTGTGTTAATGGCAAAAAATTTGATTACCTAATTCAACCTCCAAATAAAAAATATCAAATAATTTTGAATTTTGCATCAAAGCTTCCATAAATGCTGAGAATTATCCAAAATGTTTGCAGGCTAACAAACCGATTCTGTCAGATACATTTAGGGCAGCACGGTCATGTAATGGTACGCACTATAGCGTCATAGCAAGAAGGTCCTGAATTCAAATTTAGTGTGAGTTTGTGTGGACTCTCTCCGGGTAATCTGGCCTCCTCCCACAGTCCAAAGACATGCAATTAGTGCTTATGCTAAATTTTCCACAGGTGTGAATAATAAGTGGAAGAGGACGGATTATAAAATAGATTCCCTGCAACAAATTCCTGTATCATATCAAGGAGATTGTGCATAATTATGTAACATGCTCTGTAAATGGTGTGTGTGTGTGTGTGTGTGTGTGTG
>NW_005187713.1:398717-400555 GCF_000239375.1 Pundamilia nyererei
TATATATATATAGTTGTATGATTTTCTTTGCTTTCCTTGTGCTGTTTCTCTTCTCTCTCTGTGACTCTGCCTCTTCATGGCCAAGTTATATAATATAAATACACTAAAAATATGCAGTGAGTAACAGTAAATAAATAGCTGCATTGCTTAACAAATTTATTCGACCACCTTTCATGAAAGCAAAAAAATAATTAGAATGAAATGAAAAGTTATAATGGTAAATGGCCTGTATTTATATAGCGCTTTACTAGTCCCTAAGGACTCCAAAGCACTTTACACTACATTCAGTCATCCACCCATTCACACACACATGCACACACTGGTGAGGCGAGGCTGCCAGACACTGGTGCCACCGGGCCCTCTGACCACCACCAATAGGCAACGGGTGAAGTGTCTTGCCCAAGGACACAACGACCGAGACTGTTGGAGCCGGGGCTCGAACCAGCAACCGATTGCAAGACAAACTACCAACTCTTGAGCCACGCCTAAATATTTGCTTATTTACTAAGCAAATAACAAACTAAATTCATATTGTGACATTCAAATCCAAAAACTTTTTTTTTCTGTTCAGTAAATAACTTAATAACTAAAAGTGACAGAGTGCGGTCACTGAGTGCTGTAAAAGTCTCCAATGCTTTGCTGACTCGGCTCCAGAACCTGCTCTGGCATTAACATCAGCACAAGGACTGACCTCCAGGAGCTTCGTGACCTCGAGGTTTGCTTGGATGAGCAGCTCCTGTAGGTGTAGGTGGACCAATACAGTGTATATGTGTCTGTGTGTAGATGCAGCCAAAGGTCACTTTACATATCCTATGCTTTAATGAACTGAAGACAAAACATGAAAAAAAAGAATGCAAATTTGTCTTGTGTTTTAAAAAAGACAACAGTCTTAGTCTACAAACAGACTAAAATCCATAAAAATATGTAATTAAAAGCATCCAATGCAAGAAATCCAATGTAGGTTTGTCTCATTTCTTTACACAAAATGGCTTTGTTTGTTTTTTTTAACTGGTGACTTTAACTTAACCCACATGTCAATAAATGCCAATAAACTCAGTAATGAATTCCATCTGTTGTTGTTTGTTCCCATCAATTCTTCATTGAGTTTTCACCCCTCTCGAGCCATTTCAAGATCAATTTCAGATCAATTTCCTGTTTTCACTAAGGTATGCAAAACCTTTGAAACTGGCTGTAGGTGTGGATGTGGATGTGAGCATGAATAATTCTCTGAACTTTACCCCTTTGGTGGATGGCAGCCTGTCCGGGATGAACCCTTGCCCAATGACAGCCTGGAAAGTCTTCATCCATCCCCTGAATTTGAAAAACTGATAGATGATTTTGTTTTGTACTGTCAATGAAGAAAAACCTTGAAAGATAAAAAGGTCAGGTTCACCTCAGCCTTAAAGCAGAGATTATACTGCCTGCAGTGGCTTTCTATTCACATGCAAAGTGCAATTAGTTGCTTCCTTTTCACAGACTCTGTATGAGGGTTTAAAAGCAAGAGGCTTCTGCCAAAGGAAATAAGAGAGGCTCGTGCTACTCTAGACCTTTTTGTGGTCAGTGCATACACTGTAATGTAAAAGAAAGAGTACTATAGGAGGTCAGGGGTCATCCTCTTTATTTAGGTAAAAGGCAGGAGAGCATAAGTAAAGTGCGCTCTTGGCGGTAGGCCAACAAAGTGAAGCTTCATACACACCGACTTACTCAGAGAAGGAAGAATCAAAAGAAAACAGTTGTTTCCAAATATCCGGACTTCCATGTGAGCCTGTTGCCTCCAACCTGAGATGCTCTTTGATCGTGTATTCCTTCACTCAGCTTAAAGAGAAAATCCTGCAGCT
>NW_005187713.1:402068-405659 GCF_000239375.1 Pundamilia nyererei
GCCCTCCGCTATCTTAGTTTAATTGGTGGCATGACTGCAATGTGTCATCGTTTTCGAAATGGTTCGCTGTCCACACTGCAACACGAAAGCACCGTTTTCAAATGCATTCGTTTTCGAGAGCGTTTTCAAAACGCTGCGTTTTCCTTGAGCGAAAACGCCGTCTCAGTGTGGACGAGAGGCCAAAACAGAGAGAAACAATGCGTTTTCAAACAAAAACGCATTCGTGTGGACGTAGCCTTAGACTTTAGCGGCAATGTAGGTGCTTTCATTCATTTCTCAGAGAAATTTCTCAGAGAAGCTTTAGGATTTGTGTTGTTAGTGAGGTGCACCATCCAATCGCTGCATGCAGGTAAACATGTGGAAATAATACATGTATCTGTAGTAATAGTCACCACTGCAACAGGAACAGAAAGTCCTGGCCTCGATATCACCCATCCAGTATCTGCAGATCAGTTGCTGCCCTCGGAGTTGAACACTAATAATTGGTGCCAGTGTTTACCATAACTAACCAGCTGCTGTGCGCGCCTCGCTATGACTAATTCCTTTTACGAAGCAAGTGAATTGCTCAGGGTGTTGGATACATGATAGACTCTCAGCATGAGTGAGTAACTTTAGACATCAGATTTGCACTCAGCATGGGCTGATCTGCATAATGAAGCCGTCGGGTGTCGGAGCTCCTAATGCAACATGTTATGTCACTAATTAACAAACCACTGGTTCCACAACACTTGGAACAATCAATCTGTCTGCACCTGTTACATAACCATATGGCAGCAGGGTTAGGTAATTACTCAGGAAATCAAAAAATAATAATCAAACCTTCAAGTCAGCTTGCTCTGCTTTAGTGCCCTTAAGCAAGACACTTTATGAACTCTTGATTTTGCTTCCTCTACAAAGTCCAAGGAGAATATCTAGAACAATGACGAGCCTCGCAGGGAGTGCTGATGGTGGAGCGCAATTGTGTGTTTACTCCACTGAGAGATGTCACATGATCAGATCTAGGAGGCGTCCGTTCATCTGAGGGTTTTGTCCTCTGGTTTCTGGGGGCACGGCGAGGTTATCAGTAACACAGAGAGTGTGACACTATCCGCACTGACTATCAATAATGCTCGCTGGTGCTCCCGTATCAACTTGAAGGAGGTGAGAGCACTGATACCACCTCTAAGAAACCAGAGAGCATGAGGCAGAGGAGGAGGGTGGAATTAAGACGACAGAGCCCGAGGAGGGAGGGCGCAGGGGAAGCAGCACCATGCTGAGAAAACTATAAGGAGAATGAGCTGTTTTTCTTTCCCCCCCCTTTTCATTATCTGTGTTTTAGAGGCAAGGCGAGAAGAGAGGGGAAAGGTAGATGAGTGGGTTACCTAAAGCTCCCTTTTCTTGAGGACTGTGTCTATTTGCAAGCAGGCTATTTTTTTTAAAAAAAAATTAAGAGTTCTTCAAATTAAAGCATGAAAGAGGGGAGACGAAGGTGCAACACGAAGAGAATTTAGAGTGAGAGGTGTGGAGAGAAGGAGGGGTGGGGGGGTGTGGGGGGAAACGGCGTAGTGTAGCTTCAAGCAGAGACTCGGCTAAGTGCCGGATTGCAGGGAAGAAAAGGGAAAACAGGAAGCAATGGGAAGAATAAGAGAGGGAGAGACAGACAAAGACAAAGAGAAGGGTATAGCTTCTATTTATAAACCTGAAAAGAACACAGGGATGGAGTAATGGAAAATAAAACAATGTGAGGAAGAACAAAGAGGATGAATAAAACAGGAGACAGACAGGTGGGTGAAAGATGAAAAGATGGATGGATACAAAGGAGAGGTGGAGAGAGAGAAAGAGAAAGGGGGGAGGAAAGGAGGAGAGGAGGAATACATTTACCTTGACTGACACTGCGACAGAGAGTAAGAGAAAGCAGAATCCCCCCACTACACACACACACACACACACACTCACACACACACTCCCCCCCAACTCAAAGAAATTCTAGCTCCATAACATCATGCAACATAATCACTGTGGTGGATTTGCTGTAGGGCCACACTGGATATGATATTTTAACATGCACAGATGCATGCCCTCATTTACAAACACACACACAGATAATCACATGTTTGCAATTTTGCATATGAGACATCTGCTTTGAAACCAGCGCAGATCATATGGGACATCTCAAAGCACACGTGAGAGCCGATTTGCTGCAATAGCTCAAATAAAACGAGACGACTCCTCTTGACACAAATTCCAAGCAAGGAGCTGTAAGCGGTGCGGTAAAAGCAAGACAAGCAGGAGACAGATCCTCCGGAGAAAATGGTCAAAGGAAAACACAAGAGGTTCAGTAAAATGTGATGAATGGAGACACTGTGACATTTGCTGGAAGGGAAAGGGGATCAATATCATCTCAGAGACCTGGGGTGGTCATTTTTTTGGAGCAGAGCCCCCCTCTTTAGAACGTTATTGACCCTAATTTTGTCAATATGCTGCAGTGTAAAGAAGAAATAAATCTTTTTTGGGAGACCTTGGCCGTGTCTGTGGATTCGAGGTCAGAATCCAAAAAGCAGAATGTCCTGCTAAAGTATACAAACTGCATTTTGACTTCAGCTGTGCTCGCTGGATGCACTGTTTGACCATTCTCAGCCGCTGTTATGCTCAAACGTTGCTATGGGTGACAGCATATATACTAAAAATGCATGATGAATGTAAAGTGTCTGCTAGATTTTGGGAGGGGGGGGGGAATGTTTCCTCAGTGCCAGTGCAAGACCGCCCACTAGTGGATGCGATAGAGCATGACAGTTTCTAATGCATTTAGGGGAGGTACATATGTATCTGCATTGAAGACCACACAAATCATGTATAAAAGAGAATAAATATAAAAATGTTATGTTTAAAAACTGAAAAGTTATTTTAAATTACATTCAATACCTTAAAAGAAAATCACAAAAATATTGTGTTTCTGTGAAGCTTTGCCATTGTTGCACATTAAGTAACACAGACAAAGATTCTTCAGGTCATAATAAAGAGTGTAATTGCTATAGACTGTAAATGAAAGATGGACATAATCACCATGATGTTAACCGTTGTTCTGTGAGCTCCTATTTTAATTCCTTGATTTTAGCATTACAACTGTCGACATGCGATATATGCCAGATCGTATGTACAGTAGAGGAGGGAATAAAGTTATCAATGAATTGATTGATTTCAAATGACTTAAATTTGCCTATCAAAGAACTCGTCCCAAACCCCCTTCAGAGCACCCACACTCCTACACAACTTTAAGCCTTAACACAATAAAATGGGTGAGTTAACTAAAGATTTCACCTCCTGCACAGTTGTCACGAAGGAAAAAATTATTCCAGGCTGTAAACAGGTTTATTTAACACATCTGTATTTGTGGTTCACCTTGATCCACCATCAGGCTCAAACTTTCATTTGTGCGGTATTTTAGTTTATTCACAAATTCCTCTCAGACAAAGAAACTTTAAGATTGGTTTACCACACTTTAGTAGATATGTGGATTTCATTTATTTGGGAAAGACTTATTTAGTTTACATTTCCATGAAGCAACATAGCACAACACAGACACTCTTTGGCTATTTCACTATAGTACAAGCA
>NW_005187713.1:406616-410688 GCF_000239375.1 Pundamilia nyererei
TTTTTTTTAAATACATGCATTAAAAAGGTATGTGGCAATACATTTTTAAGAGTAAAGATGGAGATGATTTGTGTACAAAATTACTTTTGATCTAATCAAAAATGTTGGTTTGTTCTAATTATAAACCCAGTTACTATGTTACATTGTTAATATTTTAACCCTTTTTAATGGGCGGTGTATGGTTTATTATATTAAATGAAATTTTAAATGCACAACATCTTATTATAATATTTTAATACAAGAGGACTTCTCTATAATTTTAACCCCAAGTATTTGTACTATTTCATAAAACAGAAAACATCTGTAAAAATACATAAATTCTAATGTAAATTAAAGCTACCAAACTGTATAATGAGTATGGAAAATTTCAAATTTTAAATGGAAAATTTCTTTTACTTTACAGTACAGTACTCTAGCTGCCAGAATATTATTTTTGTTGTTGTTGTTATGGATTTTATTTCTTACAGTGTAGTCACTATAATTAAGAGTTCATATTAACATTCCTTGAGGAAGGAGTTGTATGTACAGGTTATTATAAAGGAAAAATGCAGAAATCCTCCACCTGAGCAAACATACTAGGGCAGCTTTAAACAAAATGCCTGTTTTTTATGAATAACTTAAATAGAAAAGTTTTCCTCATTTATCAGCACTGCCAAAAAACGTTTTGGCCTTCAGATGAGGGAAACAGAGCATAACAGGCAGCAGCTAACACCTGTTACAGCTGTACACATCTGCTTTAGCTCAGGAACACCTACAGGCAGTGTGATTAATCATCACAAATCATGAATTTTCATCATCCTCACAATCACAATGCTTCATTAATCCCTATGGATGTGGTCACTGTTACTCTAGACAACAAACACAGTAACAGACTGAACTAATTGAAATAATACAACACATTACAAAGTTACAAAATATAAGAAATACCTCTAATATATACAAATAGTTCAATTAAAAATATCCAGAATATCACAGACTCAAGTAAAAATTGTCCACTTTTGTAGTTTGTCAGAAGCTCTTCCAGTGCTGATTTAGTCCACATGGTCTCTGCTGTAATTATCCGGTAGTTTTTATGAATGATTCTTGGGAGAATGCACAGAAATAAATGGAGGAAAGTGTTCAGATATTCAAGTCTGTGATGAAGTCCATGGAAAGAGCCCACAGAGAGCTGATAGAGTAGAATTAGGTGAGGGGTGCTGGTGAACAGAAGAGGCTTGAAGAACTTATCTAAGAGCGGAAGCAAGAGACTGAAGAAGTGGAGAAGAGAAACAATGAACTGCAGCAGCTGTCACAAAGAGAAGACCACATCCTGCAGATCAGTGCACTAGTGATACAGCCTGGTCTTTAATATCTGACTTTACACCATCATCAGTGGATGTATACCCTGTATTGAGGCATCAGCTAAGATGGAAAGTCTATTTTCATCCAAGCAGCCATGCAAGGTTATAAAGCTCATTACACATCAGAAAATGTGACAGGTCAGTTTTAAACTTTAATCATTTTTAAGACACTTGCTATGAATAATGGAAAGGGAAAAAAAGCTTTACCCATACTCTGCTGTTCATCATCATCTTTGAGGTTTAAGAGCTGCACTTTTACCTGAGCTTCTGTAGTTCACTGTGACTGTTTTCACTGGTGCAGATTTCAACTGCAGCAGGCATCTGATTAAGCCTCAGTCACATAGGCCTACAAACCAGTTGGCACCCACTGTTCCTTAGGAGAAAACTAGGACAGTGTTTCCCAACCACTGTATCACGGCACATAGGTGACGTGGAAGATGATCTGGTTCCACCTGATTACTGCTCGAAGTGAGCGGTGTGAGTCACAGGCAGAATAATTACATTCTCTTCCACTAGAGGGCAGTACAACTACCTGCAGAAGAAATTACGTAGTAGTTAAGTTGGTAGTAGTAGTCAATCTTACCTGGGCCCTGAAAAAAATTCTGACCCAGATAAAGGCCCTAGCATGAGTAGTGGTCGGAAGAAAGTAAAAAAGGTATACTGGGGACAAACCGAACCATTTCCGCTATACCTGATGCACAGGGAAAAACGATTAATATGCTTTTTGTGACATTTTTGTTTGGTGGTGTGCAATGTGTGTTTCTATTGTGAAATATGTGCCATGGCTCCAAAAGGTTGGGAAACCCTGCACTAGGAGGTAGTCGCAGGCATCCATAACTGTCGGCAATTTGTCTGCACACACTCGCCAGTTGCACACGCACAGTGGTGAAACAGGAAATGCAAGGAGTTTGCCTTCAAAGTAAAATTTGTGCCTTGGTTTCAGTAATAGGTTACAACTGTTAATGGTTTTTGCAGGCAAAGACTTGCATGCAAACTATGGGCGATCACAGCAATCTGCTAGCAAACAAAGAATTAGAAGTACGTTTTTGGTGTAGTGCCCTCTTTGCAACCATTTTCACCCACACATTTATCCAATACACATTTTTCTCTAGCAGCCAGTGGTTGATAACAGTTGCTGACCTGTCTCCAGGCCTGTGTGAATGAGGCCTCAATAAGCCCAGTGGTGTGCTATGTTGTGCCCGCCACCAAAATTAACGCCAACATTTTCCAACCACCCAATATGCAAACTGAGGGGAGCACAATTTCTGTTTTAAAGTTCTTGGATTGCAAATAGAGAAGCTCTAAAGTGCCATTTAAAAATAATTAACACATTAGAAAACAAGAAAATATTGGCTTGAAAAAACCCGATTAAAAAAGTCTCAAGAGTGGGAAATTTAGCCTGAGAGTTTGTCAACTCTCTCTTCTCCTTCCCCCCCTCACTTCTTTCCCTTCACCTCCAACTGGTTTGAGCAGATGGCCTTGTTCTCTTGAGTTTTCTTTCTCTTAAATGTAGCTGAGCTTGTTGGATTGTTGGAGTTTCTTTGCATGGCGTTGTGGGGTCTTTATCTCACAACAGGTGAACATATTCGATATGTTAACATTAGCTAGTTTGCTGGTTAGAATAAGTTAAAACTTTAACACCATTCTCATTAAACAGGCATTACACAAGCATATGCACTTCATCACATTAGCAGGAGCTATAATACAAAATTTGCTTCTTCTATTCAGTCTTTTCATCAAATGTAAAGACATACAAATTGGATGAACTTAAGATGCAACGCTGTCTAGGTCCCTGACTTTGTCTTGGTCAGAGCATGCTGATTTTCCTAAAATGGGGTTTAAAAAATGACAGAAGGAGTTAAAGACTGGCTGAAAAATGTTGGCTTTAGACTGTTTCTGACCCCATGTCTTTGACAGTGTAATGGGTGGAAGGGGATTTGATGGAAATGCACATGGAAGGAACTAATAAACTATGTTGTCATGAAAGGTGATTTGAGCACAGCAGGAGATTTGATAAATAGAGCTATTTTTGGCAATTTATTCCCCGCCATGTATCACTGAAAACATCAACAGTATAATTTATCACCCTGGTTATTATCTCCCATCTTCACCCACAGACTTTGAGGCAGGGATGAAGTTTGCAGGTTCGTCACCTTTTTTTCCTGAACACCCCTACAGTAGTTTAGATTTTTATGTTCAAATTAAATTTAGAATACAATGTGTGATGCAAAGAAATTAACAACATAATCATCGATGCTGTATCTGCAGGTCAGAAAGTTCCAGCTAGTCCAGCAAGGTTCACAGAAAACACTTTTGCTGTTGCAACTCCAGGCCGAACCACAGGCAGGCACTACTGGGAGACCAGAATGAAGGAGAAATCCAACTGCATGCTGGGATCTGCTTCTGGCTCTTTGATGAGAAGACAACAGATCACTCCCAGCCCAGAAAACAACTGTTAGTCACAGTTAGTCACAGGGAAGGAGCGAGCACTTTTGCAATAATGCAAAAGACTTACCCTTCACTTTTGTCTCCACCTCCCTAGAGGGTGGGTGTGTTTCTGGATTATGAAGAGAGGCAGGTGTCATTCTTCTTTACAGGAAAGGTTTAATCCATATATGACCTTTGCTGGGTCACAGAAAAGATAAGAGTTTTGAATAAAAATAAAACAAAACAAGTAAAAAACTAGTTTGAACAGCTCAAGCAAAAGATTGTAGAAATCAATTATCAATTTA
>NW_005187713.1:411072-423196 GCF_000239375.1 Pundamilia nyererei
CTTTATTCTCTGATTAAACATTGTAAGGTCCATAGGAATTTTCCATATGGCACGACTGGGTCACTGAATGGTTTGACAAGTATCAAAACGTTGTAACTCAAATACTAATCTTCACAGTACCAGTTCGCCTTCTATTGATGTGAGATTTTTGAGTTCCAGGACCAGTTTGAGAGCCTCAGGGTCCTCAGGGACCAAAACAACAAACATAATCTTGCTAATAAGTACTACTTTCCACCAACAGTGAAGGACAAGTCTCTACCCTAAGCCACCAAAACAATAATAAATAAAAGTATAAGCTCACAGCTAACAAGACTACCATAATCCGCCAACTCTATGACTGCACTTACACGAATCTCTCCAGACAATACACAGATCTAAATTGCAGACCTTTGCTGGGATCAGCGAAGGTCTAGTAGATGTCTGGGAACTAGTAGATGTCAGCTGTTTCAAGAAGTTTAAAAGTCTGCTATCAACCAACGATCCAATCCAGAGAAAGCAAACTCATTGAAAGAGCCAATCATATGATTCCAACTGTGTCTGCATCATACAAAAACGTTCAAACACAGAGCCTAAAGGTAGGAGAGAGAGACCTGCACACACACACAGACAGTAATGGGAGGAAAGATAATATTACCAAATGATGTATGTACAAAACCCCCCAAAATGACACAAAACAAAACCAAATACACCCTCTGAGTTAATAGTTGTTGTTTTTTAACTTCTTTAGCATTTTTACCTTAGTATCAGTCTCAGTATTATTACAGTGCTAGTGATCACCTCTGTCTGAGACTTCTTGAAGAGCAAGTCTTTTGTGTTCTTGACTTTTATGAAGATACAGTGGCAGAAAGCCACAGAAAGCAGGGGCAGATCTCTGCAATGATGAAAATGCAACACCTTTGTTGGTTTAAGAGCTTTGCATATGCGCAGAGCAGGGCAGGAGAAATCACTGAGCAATAACAAAAGGAGGGTTTATGTGAGAGTCTGGGTGTGTCCCACTGAGAGTGGGAGGTCCACTGCAAGTTTCAGGAAGAGTTCAACACCGGAGCTGTGTGATTCACAGCAAAGTACGTGAGGTGAAGGAGCGCACCGCTCGAGGTCAAAGGAAAACATGAGTGAGTTGTACCTGTTTTAACATAATCTTAGTGCTAGTTTCTTATCAAATGTTAGGAACTTTATCCATGCTGACACTACAGGAGGTGTAGACAGACAGATGTCTGGAATTGACGGTACCTGACTTTTTACTTGCCTACTTTAAATCTACATATGTTAAAAAAAACATTTTAGATTTGGGTTAAACTGAAACAGTGCAGATGTCGTGACGTATAGAGGTTGTTTGTCGTAGCAGATTTGGTGGAAAAGTTCATTTGGCTCATGCCTAAGCCAAACGTATGATGCAGGTGCAGAAGGTCCAGAATATCTGCATTCCTCAGATAGTTTCTCACCCACAACAGGACACAGTGACACTGTTGCAGACAGTTCCTTGTTTGTGGTGATACTTTCTCACTGGATGTCACATAACTGTTAACTGGAAAAAGTGTCTTCCTGGCTTTGTCTTACTTTGTTTTGAGGACAAGCTGTGGATCAGTTTAGGCCTTATTTTTGTTTGACACCTGTACTAGATTTAAAGTGGCGGTCAATTTTTTTTGCTTGTAATCAGGAATTCTAATTTCATTTTTACTGTTTGGTGCTTTGAACAATCAGTTTTTGAATTTGAGGTAACAGCAACAGCAAAATTAGGGAGTGTATTCTGGAAGTTGGACATTGGACAAAAAAAAGTGAGGGTGGGAGATGATTCCACTGCCTCCCCATCCACTGCAGTTTATTATCTTAGATGAATAAGAAAATGGTGAATTGCATTTTTTTTTATATAGAAACCTCAGAAATTCTAATCAGTTTACAAAAACACAAAAAAAGTAGAATACTTGAATTAGCCCTTTTCCCCTACCTCTGAATGGAAATTTACCACCTCCTGACATAAGCCTCAGACAGATATACAGAGGTCAAAAAAAGAGAAAGAAATTATCAGCCAATCACTAAATGTCAGGTTTATGTCACAGCTGCACTAAATGATACTGCACTGTACTGATAATGAACAGAATCATTTTTAATGTTTCTGTACTGTTTAATCCACCAGTTTGTGCAAGACCTTTAATAGAAATATCTTTCATGTTAAAATATATTATCCATGAATTTTATATTTTACTGTTATACAAAAAAGCAGAAAAAAGTAAAATAAATTCGAATTTTTTAAATGTATTTATTTATCCAATTACAGTTATTGACAGGTATTACTGAACATTTTAAATTGATTTCTAAAATATTTGTGTCTTCTAGTTTTTGTGACAGGTGGGCAATTTATTGAGCACTGTAGATCTTTCAGGTCACGATACAAAATGACCTCATTACACATATAATTTTGTCTCATCTCCTCTGTGGCTCCTTTTGCCCTAATTCGACTGCTCCAAGTTCATTTTTATCCAATAAGGACGGATAAACCAGATACGAAGTCGACAAAAACAACTTAAACCTAACCAAATCATTTTTAGGATTTAAAATGATGTAATATGTAAAGTCTCCAGAGAAAAGCTGTCACTTATAAGAAGATTAAACTGCTGTCCTCAGGTCCCTTCCTAGTGAGTTTCACAGCTGTTTCTATGCAGGTTTCTGTCTAGGCTTCCACACGACTCAAGTGAGTCACGTGCCACATATCTTTAAAAAAAAAAGAAGAAGATGAAAGTCAAATGTTAAGATCTGCTTTAAACGGTGTCTGTACTGACTGTTCTAATTATATTATAAATACACATGTACTAAGTCTCTCACACTTCCTTCTGTCTTCCAGGCTTTAATTCTCTCTCTGAGGAGCAGTTCACTTGCTCCATCTGTCTGGAGATATTTGTGGAGCCCGTCTCCACACCATGCGGCCACAGCTTTTGCAAGGCCTGTCTACAGGGCTATTGGAACCACAGCAAGAAGTTCCTGTGCCCAATGTGCAAAAAGAGCTACTCTAGAAAGCCTGAGATGAGCGTCAACAGGGTCCTGGCTGAAATATCCTCCCAGTTTCAGGGGCTAGTGGTGGCTAAAAGCACCGCCTCTCACGGATCCAGATGGAATTTGAGCTCAGATACGGGCGAGAGCAGCTCGCCAGTGAAGGATACCGGAGAGTTTGCCCAGCCTGGGGATGTTTCTTGTGATGCTTGTATTGGAAGGAAGTTAAAGGCGCTGAAATCTTGTGTGAACTGCCCTGGTTCTTTCTGCGAGTCCCACCTCAGGCATCATAAGAAGGTGGGTTTGTTAAATGTTAATTAATTAAATAACCTAAAAGCAAATATTTCTGTAAATTTTAAGAGCAACTGTATTTATGTCTCTGTACCACTCATGCCCATACTGTCCTCCAGGTAAGGGCCATGATGTCTCATCGTCTGATTGAACCAACTTTCCACCTGGAAGACAAAATTTGTAAGAAACACGAACGTCTCCTGGATGTGTACTGCCGGACCGACCACATGTGCATCTGCTCTGCCTGTGCCGATGCCACACACAAATCCCATGAGATTGTCTCCATTGACCATGAATTTAAGAAGAAGATGGTCAGTATCCCTGTATGACAAGATCATTAAAATGACTCCTGAGATATTTTTATGATATAAAAGCAGGAACATTTTGGTAAGACACACCTCTGGTTTTTTTGTCTCACAGGGTAACATGGGAAAGAAGAGATCAGAGCTGAAACATTTGATCAAGGAGAGAGCCAAGAAACTTGACGAGATCAAACAGTCCATCAAGGTCATAAAGGTAAGTCTAATAAAAACCTGCATGTGACATCATGGTTAAGCTACTAAGAAACAGAGATTAACTTAACAATTTTAAGTATTCGAGCCTTCATCGAACTAGCTTTGAACATCCAGACATCACAAAAATAATAGATTATAACATAAACATCGGTCATTGGTTATGGTAAACATTCAGCCAACATTTCCAGTATTGGTCAGTATCGACATTTGGCTGACTGATCGACAGTCAGTGCTAAGAACTGTTTTTATGTCATTTTTGTCTAGTTTTCTATTCAGTAAAGAGTCAAGAATCCTTTTGAATCCTTTGAATCCAAATTAAAAAAGCAAATCGTGGATTTGCCTGTTTGTGACCACCTGGTCACAAACAGCGTCCACAACAATTAAGCTTTTTACGATGATCTACACTGTTAAAAACTTGTACATATGCAATCTACTGTTTCAATATGAATTTTCCATACAACAAATGTTTCCCATTTCTAACCCTAACAGTGTACAATCTTCCAGTTTATAATTGCACACATTTTGTGCTGAAACCTTTTAAGTTATAGTTTCATTACAATTGAAAACCTAAATTTAATCCAAAGCTACAATAATATGCAAATACTCCTCAGCTACTCACTGACCTCGTGGTTTTGGTATGTGTGACACACACAGCATCTGTTGGGATTTTTCTTTTCAGGAATGCATTAACATGTACAGCTGTTTGTCTTCAGAACTTAAGCTGGACACTGATCATTTAAAATCAAACTGAAACATTTTTTTAATCAGAATCAACTATGCAGTTGTGAATAATCTATTGTCTTCTATTTTGTGCTGTGTCATTATAACTCTAAATCTAAAACTCCACTCACGTTTTGTTATCTCAGAAAGATTTCAAGCTGAATTCTTAAGCGTCGCACCAGTGCGGCATTTCCAAAGGCATCTTATCAGAAGTGGCTGATACAAACAGGCCAGTCCTTTTACACTTGTACATGTATTTGAGAAACAGCCTAATCGTTGCTGTTGTAAATATGTTTAAAGTGCATTTTAAATATTTGCCAGTCTGCTCTCATATAATGTTTTTCTTTAGCTGAAGCTCAAAAGCCTTATTTGCACTTTAAGCAGCTTTGTGATCCAGAAAAAGCTGTTGCTCAAGGGCAGCTGTAAGATGACCAGCAGCAGTTTATTAAAAGCCAACAGACACTTAAGTTTTACCCCTAATAACGTAGATTCATCTTTATTAGTCATCAAAGCAAGGTGAGGCAACTAAAAGACCTATGCTCCAGTACAAGCAGGACATATTTGAGGTGGGATGCCACCCACATCTCATACCTCTCATGCTCTGCAGTAGCAGATAAGGTGGAGCACTAATGTCATTTGTTTTTGTCTTGTGTACACACTCAGATCCATGTCTGAGGCCGTCCAACCAGTGAGACCAGTGTAAACATTTACATTTAGTTTCTCACACACACCCTGTTTCCAGCCACAGCCTCCCTGCAGTAAAATGCTGCTTTGGAATAAGAAATGAAAAGATAACAAGCCTGAGTGGTTTTCCAGGACAATTACACTAATAATGCTGGGAGTGTAACAGGTTTTACCAGGGTAACACTAAATATATCAGTTGTCCTATGTTTAGGTTTTCACATCTTGTCACATCTGGGTAGTTTTGAATTTGATGACACATATGCAAAACATTCATGAGTGAAATTTCCTGGTTTCAGTGTTACTCTTGGTTTCCTCTTTCTGGAAACCTTTTTCCCCACAGTTCCCTCTGTGTTTACTGTACAAACACATGGACTCGTGTCCAGCTACATGCTGCTGACAGACTAAACAACACATTGAATTTATTGAGTAAGTTTAACATGCATGTAACTTATCAGTTTGAGATGGAAAATCTGGTGGTTTCAGCGTCTAATGGAAGATGTAACCTGTCAATCCAGTTAGACAAGTGGCGCGCAAAGACACTTAAGAGGCAACTGACTAAGTAAACATCTGGGTTTTGGTTGTTTTTTTTTAAACTGCAGTACTTACATGTTAATTTGCTAGAATCATTATGGTAGTTTTATTTAATGCCTCCAATTCTGTCAATCATTACGTCAAACAAATAGAGACTCATATAGAAATATATATACAACAATCAACACTTTAGGCCAAAGGTGAGTGTGGACAAGAGTCTCATTAAAAAAAGGAACATTTAAACAAGAAACCTTTGATATAAAATGACATTTTATCAGGACTTTAAAAAGTCTACAACTTCATGCTAGCATTAAATGTGCAGGACAATAGTAATAATAAAGATAATGCTGTGTTAGCGTGTGATAAATAAAGGAGCTATTCCACATTTAGTGTCAGTAAGTAAAATTTCCAGAGGTTTGCTCCAGGTATGTAAAAATCTGTATGTTACATAAAGATGTTTATGCAATACTTCTCTCTTATCACTCTAACTGCCTAAATAAGGTGCAATTACTCATGTCAAACCCTGACCTTTGAAGAGAACAAACAAATAAAGATGCCAGTCATCTAAATTGCAACATGAGAGTTGTTCTGTGGAAAGTCGTAATTGTGAGTGGAAACCAAGTTCATTTAATGGGGAACTTAGTTTTTCTTGTCAAAGATTTAAAGGTGCAGAATAACATGCTGTGAAGCTCCACGTGTAAAACAACAGTTAAGATCCTACAAGGACACACCGGCCAAAGGGTCTGCAGACAGAAAGTGACTCCCAAAGTGAGCCTTGGTGATTAAGTGAACCTTTGAGGCGTTTCACCTCAAACAAATGACACATTTTAATGTTTAAATGAAATGGGACCCTATGCTCTTGTCATTGGGAAGAAAAAAAGAGTTCAAATGGAGCGATGCTATCAGGGAGCAAAAAGAAGGGTGTGGATGGAAAATCATTTTCAACAAAAAAAAAGTGCAACAATAAAAGGAAATAATTCAGCATAAGCTGACTTCACATGTGAAATCAGGTTCGGACACTCTCTAAAATTTCCTACACAACATGAGGTCCTAAAAATGTAGGGTGGTGTCTAGGTAGAGAACACAGAAGGTGGCATGTATGATGCATACTCACAGCAACTGTTCCCCACACAAACATATGTCTATTCAAGCCAATATAACTGGAACTTTGTGCAAAAGAGCTGCCATTTTAAAGGCTAATGTCTGATGCGGCTGCATCAAACATTTGCATTTTCATGTGTTTCTCAGAGTTGTGGCTCAAGTTAATCTCAAAGATCCTGCATTCCCACAATGCAGTTTATGTAATGTTTGTATAGAATGTTCTCTACCTCATTAACGCCACGTACAAGACAATAAATAACTTCTTCCACAGGATTAGCACTATCTCAACCTGTCCTCCAAGCTCCCCTGTAAAAGGAGCTGTGTTACTCAGTAACTTCTAGACTCTGGTTAATCTGTAAGAACTTTGTTGCTAAGAATACGCAGGCATTCCTCCTTAAACCCGGTCTTCGGTCTTGAACACGATCTCATCTGGACTCTGAGCTTTTCTCATGTTCACACTGGTAACACTGGCCATGTGGCGCTCACATTCACAGGCCAGTGCTCAGAAGGAGTTGGAGGAAAGCTGGCAGGTGTACGCAGAGCTGCAGCGTCTGGTGGAGCAGAGTCAGGCGGAGCTGGTTGAGCTGATAGCCACGAGGCAACGTGAGGCAGAGCGTCACGCCCAGGAAATGGCCAGGGGTTTGGAGAATGAACTCAGCCAACTGAGGAGGAGGAGCAATGAGCTAGAAGTCCATGCACAGACGCACGACAAAGTGCTTTTCCTTCAGGTACTACAGAGCTCCATGTGGGTCTAACACACTGGCATGCAGACAGGTCCAGGTCTTGAGACAGTATCTTCACGCTTTGGATGCTTTGGATGCTAACTTTATTTTTCTGTACTAATTATAGCTAGCCTTTAAAGTTCTTGCTTTTCCAGCTTGGCCTACATACTGAAAACACAATTACTGTGCATTTGGAGCAGAGCATTTTATTAGAAGGCTAAAGACTTAACAGAATAAGCTGTGCTATTCACAATAATGGAAATCTCACAGGCATCTAAAACACAAGACTTTCTACCCTTATGATTTCACCAGAAAAGCCTGAACAATATCATATGGATCGTATTATACTGAACATATCTCTGTTTTCCTGTTCTGAAAACTGTATACACACTTTACTTTTAATTGCAAAGCCAATTATTTACCTCTGTGGCTGCACCAGCTGTGTTTGCTCAGAGATTTTGAGACACAACATCAAAAGCCTCCATGAGCAGACCGAGCCTGTTATAGCCATTTCCCCATGTGAATGAATAGATGTCTTTGAAGTTGCTACTTTAGAGGTTTTCTACATAGCATCAATAGAAGTGAAGGCATGAAGCCTCGAATACCCAGACACATCAAAGCTGAGAGTAAGCAGACCAGTGCATCTCTTTTTGATAGACAGGGAATTTACTTACCACATTTGGACAATGCCCTCTACTGAGTGCTCTCTTCTTTTCCCGTCAGAGCAATAATGTGTCTCTGCTCTGTGTTTCCCATTAACAAAATTAAATAGGACAGCACTGAGCACACTGTTGGCGTCATATTTAGTGTGTTCTTTTCATTGTAAACTTTACAGACTTCATTTCCTTTGACGCACCGTTCATCTTACCTTGCATGACCTCTCTATTTCACGTAGAACCTGACATCACTGTCACCCCTACCCGAGCCCACTGATTGGTCAGCGGTCAGCATCAATACTGACCTTTATCTGGGAACCATCCGGTCTTCGGTCAGCAGCCTCATTGATAAGTTCCAGGATGAGCTTAAAAGAATATATGGGAAAGGTAAGGCAGCTAGCCAAACTTGTGACCTAATGCACTTATGCAGCTATTAAAACCATTGTATTTGAGAAAAACTGTACAAAACAACTAGTGCTGCAGCATTACCATGCCTACAATGCTAGAAGCAGAGCATGGTTTACATATAGACTTACCACTTTATTAGGTGCTTACTTAGACTTACTTAGACTTAGATCCTCCCGTGACGATCGGTGCATCGGGCGACAAGAGAACGCCATCGAACTCGGTCCATCGCGGCGGTTACTGTTTCATCCCATGACAGTTCAACCGAACGTAATTCTTCAAGGAAAGTACTCCTCCACGTTATTTTGGGTGTTCCTTGCCGTCTCTTTCCATTCCTTGGGTTCCACAGAAATGTGATGCGGGCGGGTCTGTGGAAATATTATCATTGTTAGGTGCACCGGTTCAAATACTCATTAATTGAAAATACCCAATTAGCCAATCACATGTCAGCTGAGCTTCAAACCATGAAGATCAAAATGGGGAAGCGACTTGCAACTTGGTTAATGCTGCCAGATGCGCTCAATATTAGTACAGCTGATCTACAGTCATCTCTACAGTTTACAGAGAAAAGTCTGAAAAGGAGAAATTATCCAGTGAGCAGCAATTATCTGGGAGAAATGGCTTGTGCCTGTTGATGTCAGCGGAGAATGATCGGACTGCCTTTAGCTTATAGGAAGGCAACAGCAACAAAAAAAACACTCATTACAAACAAGGTTTGCAGAAGAGCATGTCTGAGTAGCAACAAGTCAAACCTTGAAGCCAGTAGCGGTTTTTGATACGGGTGACACGGGCGGTTGCCCGGGGAGGCATAGGGGTGGGGGATGGCATCACGGGCATGGGCAAAAAAAATAAAAAATGCTCATACTCATGCTGCCCCGACGTCATGCCAGCGCATATTGGGAATGCCATAGGCACCGATCGATTTTCTATCGGCCATTTGCTGGGAGTAAGGGCGCCCTCGTTTGCGAGGTGCGCCTGCTGCTTGCGGCACAGAGAGGAGAGGGTGGGGCGGCGGGGGAGTTTCTGGTGGCTGGAGCAGCATTTAATAACTCACAATAACTCGTCAGCCAAACAGGCTAGGACCGCCACTGCTTGAAGCAGAAGACCATACCAAGTCCATGTGGCTATGACTGACACAGGCTCATCAAAATTAGACAACAGAAAACTGGAAAAAATGTTGCCTAAACTGATAAGTCATGATTTCAGAGTGTAGGTGCAAACAATATGAACGCATGGATCTTAGCCCTTTAGTTCCAACAGAGCATCATTTAAACCCTAGTGCATATCATGCAGGGCTAGATACATTTAAATAAATACCTTACATAATATTAGCACATATTCAGCAAAATCTTTTCTTAATCCTTTTTCTGAAAGCACTTTTAAAAATGAGCGATCTGAAATGGCTCATGTTTTATGTATTAAATGCAAATCAACATGTCTGCAATCATTTGGAAGAGTGTTTTGAAAAATGTTCATAGTCACGATGAGTATTTTCCATTCTGCGTACGCTGCATACAGTTCCGCAGCTTCAAGTACCCCTTTAAACTGAAAATCAAACTCGCAGCAGGCTTTGCTGGGATCCCTGCATGGGATAATGAATGCAAAGTTCTAGTACAATCCATCCTCCCTTGTCTAATACAAACCACACATCCTGTGCAAAATCCAAATCGGTGATATGTAGGTCACTGTACGCACACTTTGGAATGGAAAAGTGACTCATCATCGCGCCACACTCACACGGTCACACATGCAAGACGGTTGGACAGATGGAGATAGTGTTGATGCCGCAGATCATCCACTTGGGATCGCTGGAAGAGGCAGCTGACTGACAGCGGCACATGCATCGAGCATTTAGAGCTCTGGTTCAGATCTGTGTGTTTACCACCCACACGTGCCATCTGCTGTGACTTTGACACTCTCTCTCTCTCTCTCTCTCTCTCTCTCAGAGCTCCGGAAGGTGCAGAACTACGCATGTGAGTAACACTTCTACTGTGTTAGCTGGGTGACATCCATGGTTTGTAGCTATAATTCTTCTAGGGAGCACATTCGTGCCACTTGTACATAAGGGTGTTAAAGGAAAGCAGGAGGCCTCTCTTGAGTAAATGATGATGCTCATTTCTTCTAAATGCCCACAAAATGGAAGTAATTCTTCACAGCAGAGATGGGATTGCTCCCGTAGCATGTTGCCATTTTACAGACACCCTTGTGGCATGTTCAGGAATAAGGAGCCCATTATTTTTTTTTTTTTAGCAGAAGTGGCAATAAATAATGCAGATTTTTCTCCCTGTCTCATATTCTGCTCCTTCCTTTTCAGCTGAGGTGATTCTGGACCCTGCCACAGCCCAGAGGAACCTGACTGTGACTGATGATGGTCAGCAGGTGAGGTATGAAGAGCGCAAATCCACTCACTGTGAGGGTCCAAAGCGCTTCAGCCCGGCCCTCTTTGTCTTGGGCCGGGAGGGGATCAGCACGGGGCGACACTACTGGGAGGTGGACGTATCGCGAAAGACGGCCTGGACGCTCGGCGTGGCCCGCGCTTCTGCCCGACGCAAGGGTGAGATCAAGCTGAGTCCCGAGGGTGGGTACTGGTGCCTGTGGCTGAAGAACGGGGAGGTGAAAGTGCTGGCGTCGCCCCGCTTGCCTCTAGTGCTGCCTTCCCAACCCAGTAAAGTAGGAATCTTTCTGGATTACGAAGGAGGCCAGATTTCTTTCTATGATGTGAAGGCTCGTCTGCATATCTACAGTTTTATCGATAGCTTCAGTGAGAACCTGTACCCGATCTTCAGCCCCTGTCTCGCCCAGGAGGGGAAGAATAATGCCCCACTCATCATAACCCATGTTAAACACAGCTGAGGGTATAGTCAGTCGGCATTAGGTTATGCATTCTCTTTATATATAAAACATCTTTTTTATACACACCACCATCACTTTCTCAGCACAATACTGGCTATTTTCTGAGGTAAATTCTTTATTGACTGATACATGTATTATAATGGTACATTTACAATTTATTTAAATGTAGGCAGTTTTTTCTTTGCACTATCATCTGTTAACTCAAACTTGGATTACAGTAAAGAAGAAATATGTAGTGATGTGAAAACATGTGAAGGACAATAAATCATTCTTTTTTTGCTTCTTACTTGATGATAGATGAGTTTGACTAAAGCTGGCACTTTCCCTACTCTGTAAGTCTTTGTGTAACTGCAACTCTAAGGCTCAGAGAGCCAAGTAATGAAGTTAAGAGATGCAAACTTCGTTTCTAGTGATTTAGACTTTGCCTGGGGAATCGAATCAAGGTTTCTTGTACTTGTACCTACCTATTGTAATTAAGACTGTATCCTATGGACATTATTGTAAAAACTAATATAGACACATTAAGTGGGGATAGCATGGGGGGACCAGTGCAATCATTTTACAGCTTTAGTTACTGTAACTATTTTTCACATCAAAAGTAATATAAAACACAGTTATCTACTTTTTTCATATAACAGAATCTGTATTAATGTTGTATATA
>NW_005187713.1:425103-426635 GCF_000239375.1 Pundamilia nyererei
TTTTTAAAACCTGGATATTACATCCATGTTTTTATATGGTCTGTGCTTCTAATCTTTGTGCTAAGCTAACAGTCTAATATTTTTTTGTGTTTTAAATTTTGCCAATTTGAAAATCCTACAATTATTAACACAAAAAATTTAATCCTCAACATGTAAGCTTTCTCAGATTTTAGTGTTGCTTCTGCTATTTTAATTTCTTTGTCAAACTCCTGAATTTGACCCTAGCTAATGTGCTGTATTCTCTGAAGACTTAAAGCTATTCCTCCTGGAGCTTTGAGGGTCATGGCCAGAGAATATTTGTATCTAGGTTAAAAGGAGACTGAGGGAGCGGGGTATATTTTGGGTCTGAGTTGAGTGTGTGTTTGTGTGGGGGGCGGCTGTAAGGGGCAGCGGTTACAGCCTGTCTCATATGTCAGTGCACTGTGGAGTCTCCAGGCAGCTGCTCTCTGGTGAGTTTCCCAGATCTCTGCTTTTTGTCTCTCCCTTCACCTCCTGTGTTTTTAATTTCCACAGGGTATCATCTGCTTCTCTGTACACAGACATAACTCTTAGGGGAGTATTGTTGTTGGATTTTTTTTCTAATAACATTTTTATTCTAATGAGTGCTGACCTGTGGTATGGACTTTCTTTCCATTGCAGGCAGGGAATTATAGATTAAAATAGTTCAAGAGAAGACTTCAATCGTAGAGTTATAAGTTTGTATATTTTTAGGTACTAGGTGTTCATTTATCAAAATAAGAAAGATTAAGCGCTGCCAGCACTGCAAGACAGGTCATGCGGTACGCTAGTATTTTTGGAAAAATCTTAATCTGGTCTGTCACGAACACCTAGGCCTGAAGCTGCCTGTCTTATAGGTCAAACCTGCTTACTTGCAGCTTCACAGATACATTTGTGTCGCAGTGTACCAGCGTACAGGAGAGACATAATAATCTTTAGCTTGTGATATGGAGTTTGCTTTTAAAAAGAAAAGATTAGGAGTTAAAATTCATGTGATGATTCTATTAATTGCCGTCCTCTGATAAACTTATTATAGTTATAGTTGTATTTATCTATAAATTTCTTGGGTCGGAAATTAAAAGCAGTGTGACTATTACAATATGTGGCCACAAGAGGGCAGTATCAATATTTAAATATTTTCAAAATATCTTAATATAAATAATGATTATGAAAGATGTTGACTATGTTTTGTATTTAAATATTGACATATGCATGTAAGCTCTTAAAATGAGTCGGGACTAATCGGGACTCATTTGTCATTATTCTAAATGTTTACCTAAAACATTATGACCTGTAATTTCAAAGCATGTAATGATAAATGAGTCCCGCCATGCTTTGCTTTGTAGATCTGCTTGTAGACGACATCATTAAGGTCATGCCATCTAATCCTAGCGACCTCGATATCACAGCAGGTTTGATGACCCATTCAAAGGCTGGTTGCTTGCACTGAAAATGACCCTGCCTCTCCGCCGTGCAGGAATGGCCACTACTGGGAACCTTTCAGAAGAGCAGGTGCACTGCTCCATCTGTCTGGA
>NW_005187713.1:427383-428621 GCF_000239375.1 Pundamilia nyererei
GTTGCCAACATGGAGGACAGGATGTGTCCGAAGCACGAGAGGCTCCTGGAGCTGTTCTGTAAGAAGGATCAGATGTGCGTGTGCGTCCTCTGCACCGAGACGGACCACAGGGCTCACTACACAGTCCCTGTGGAGAGAGAATGGACAGAGAAAAAGGTGAGACAGATGCGCTGCCATCCAAATATAGGACAGGGACCAAATGTTTATCTGTGCTAGAAAAGATTTCAAGATATTTGCGGGTCAATTCTTGCCGGTTCATCAACTGCCTCCCCCCGGACCAGCTCAGACTTAGCTAAAGGAACTCAAGTGGAAAGATTCATGTCTTACTACTGCTGTTCTCTTTTTTGTTGGAGGGATAGTTTCAAATCCATTATCTAAAAAACCACTTGACCTAGGCCCTTCAAAATGTTTAGAGTAAAAAATTGGTATCACTGTTCTATAAATATGGACTCTTGCGAGTGCAGCCAGAGTTAACGTAAAATGATGGATGCTTGAAGTCACGATCGCTGACAGCAGATCTGGAGAACTGCAGAAAGCACAGTTATACAGATAGGAGACTGATATTTTGTTTACACCTTGTCATGTACGATTTACGCAGTATTTTTTAACATAGTTTAAATCAGGTGATTGGTGCCAAAGATAAAACAGATAAACTCTCATACTTACACACGGAGGACTAAATGGAAAAGCTTCAGACTTTCGTTAAACACACTTCTGCTTGAAGTGTTTGTTTGCAGGCTCAAATGTATTACTGTTACTTGTACATGGTTGAAGACTAGGATGGGACAGAGCCTTTCAATCTGTGGCTCCACAACACTCCAGTTTCATTTGCCAGACTCTGTGGACTCCTTCAAAAGGATTCTTTAGTTATTAATATGAATAAATATGACCTTTTTTGGAGATGCATACTACTGTATGCGCTGGAAGCAGAGCAAGATATTTTCATTGAATTATTTATGCACCCTCATTTCTCAGCAAGAAGTTCTCTTTTCTTTTTCTTTCTTTTTTTTGTCTTATCAAGAAAAAAGGATCAGCTCAGATGGCACCCAGTACACACCCTCTCTGCTATTTATAGTCAGCTAATTGTTCATCTTTAGTTAATGTCATAAGTTCACAGATTACCACATTCAAAATGGTGAAAGATATTCAAATGATGGTTATGATGCACATTTTTCATTGTTAATTGTTAATCGTATCGTTAGTAATGCACTGTAGATAGATAAACCACATAAAAAAAA
>NW_005187713.1:430382-431883 GCF_000239375.1 Pundamilia nyererei
TTTTTCTTCATTTCAAAGGATTTTTATGGTAAAATGACACTTCCAGCATTTTGTTAACCCTGTTTTCCAGTGAAACCAGGTGCCTTTTACAGTATTCACTAATAGCTAAATTAAATGACAACAGCGCCCTCTTTCTGCTCTACACTGTACTGCATTCCAATACCTGCAATCCAATCAAAGAGTAGCTTTGCAAGTTTTTTTTGGCAGTGTTTCATAAATAATGCCCATTCTGATGCAACCCTGAGCATTTGAGTCTCTTAATTTGGAAATAATTCTACAACCATATTTGTTTCTTAGTTCAGAAGCCTTAAAATCTTTGTGATCTGTGGTTATTTGAAAAGAACCATGACTGTGGTCATCTTATTTTAGTCAATAACGTGTTTCTAAGTTGTTGCCCCCCCTTGGGCTGTATCTTTCTGCAGAGCTTCCCGGCCCTCAGCACTCCACCATCTGTTAAAGACTGGTCAGAGACCAGTGTTCCCACTGACACATGTGTTGGCATGATCAGAAAATTAGTGTCCAAACTAGAGGCGACGTTGACTGAAATGATTGACAAACTGTCTGACAGTGGTAGGACTTCCATAAACATTCAAAAATACCTTTGTTACTGTGTGACTATTCATTTTATTTTTAAAAAAAGTAAAGATGTATAAGAAACATTTCTTAAGAGAATGTTGTATTTTGTTTTTACAGAGATCAAAAAAGTTCTGAAATATACAGGTAAAGCTTTTTTTTACTTATTTTTCTTTCTTGTGTTTTTATCATTAAACTCTCCAACAAAATATATCCTCTGTCTCGTTCTTCTGCAGTGGATGTCACTCTTGACCCTGACACAGCTAACCCGTGGTTGCAGCTCTCTCAGGATAGACATCAGGTGAGACACCTGGGTGCCTGGCAGGACCTCCCGGACCACCCCGATCGCTTCGACACGGTGGTTATAGTATTGGCCCATGAGGGCTTCACTTCTGGCAGACACTACTGGGAGGTCCAGGTGGGGGAAAAGGATGACTGGTACCTTGGTGTGGCGAGGTCATCTGTTAACAGAAAGGGCAGGATCTCTGTAAGCACCACCCAAGGCTATTGGGCTCTGGCCATGAAGAAAGGCCAGGGATACAGAGCGTCAACATCCCCACCATCACTGCTCTCCCTCGACCCTAAGCCCAAGAGAGTGGGCGTGTATGTGGACTACGAAGAAGGCCAAGTGTCGTTTTATGATGTGAGAGCACGGACCCATATTTACACCTTTGAGGATACCTTCACTGAAAAAATTCTTCCATTTTTCTACCTGTACTGCTGTGACAAAGCCTCTGACACCATCGTCATCTGTCCTGTGAATGAGAAACATCTGATCAAGCAAAGCTAAGGACATAAAAACAAAAGTTGTTGTAGCTATACCCGATTTAATTACATGTGAACTGTAGCTAAATATGTTAATTATACATCCTGTGAATTTGTAGCCAACATGCTTGTAAAACACAAACCTCAAATGACGTTCTGGTAA
>NW_005187713.1:432640-433633 GCF_000239375.1 Pundamilia nyererei
AGTTCAATTCAAGACAGTTTTACTTATAGTACCAAGTCACAGTTGCCTCAAGGTACTTTAATTTGCAAGGACCCTAAAATATATAGACAAACCCCAACAACCAGATGACACCCTGTGAGCAAGCACTTTGAAGACAGTGGGAAGGAATAATATTGTTTACTAAAGAACTGATAAGGAATAAAAGACTATCATGGCAGCCAAGAACATAAAAACACAGGTGTAATCTTCACACATGGGTTGTAGTATAGCCAAAAAGGACAACATTATTACAAATATTTAAAATGACAAACTATTTAAGACCCAAGTGGGTCCATAAAAGAGATCAACTTAACAAAATTCTACTCAAAAGCCACAACAAAACATAACTCAAACTGACCTGCCCAAATCTTCTTTCATTTTTAATGGCAGCTTGAATCCAAAGATGTTGCACTACTGCCATCTCCTGGGTTTTACTGTTACATCACTTCCAAATCCTTAGATCCTCTTGATGAGTACAGTATTTCTCAAAAAACAAAACAAATAAAACAGAAACAATAAACCACACACTTCCTTTTATCATGACTTAACCACTCAGCCACCTTTTCAAACTACAGTTTCTACCCTCAACATTCTCATTTGACTGACATACTTCCTGCAACTAATAAACACATGTTCAAGCGTTTCCATAGGCTTCTTCTTCTTCTTCAGTCAAGTTTAACGGCAGCTTGCATCCAAAACTGTTGCATTACTGCCGCCTCCTGGCTGTTAATCGTCCGTCATTCCTGAATCCTCAGATCCTTTTGATGAGACCAGTATTTCTCAAAAAACGAAAAACCACCACTTTCCCTTCACCATGACTTAACTCTTTAACCACTCGTTCAAACGTAAGTTCCCTTCCACCACTCATTTCACTCCACATCACCCTCCTGTGACCATAGCTGGACTGGCCATCGGGCATACCGGGCATTTGCCCGGTGGGCCGCTGGCGATTTTTTGTTTTTATGGGCCGATGGG
>NW_005187713.1:445510-446794 GCF_000239375.1 Pundamilia nyererei
ATTGTCAACGGCCACAGTAGTCTGGGTAATAACCCAAACTGGAAGCACCAGAGCTTAAGTTTCTCTGGGAGTGCAGTGTTGTTAATCCACTTGAGGTCATCAGCCAGGTTCTCCCTTAATTGTTCTAGTTGCCACGTATCGTTGAGGTCTGCATTATATTACCGTCACAGGCTCTTTATGGGCTTCTCTAAGACTGTTGGAATTGGTTCTTCACTGATATAGAATTGCTCGGCTGTCGGTTTTCCTTTTATGATGGAGATGCTGCGAGATTTACTCGGCTTAAACTCCATCCTTGCCCATTCTATGTTTTCCTGGAGCTTCTGTAGCAATCGCCTAGCACATAGTTTAGTTGTTGTAATTATGGTCATGTCATCCATGTAGACCCTAATGGGAGGAAGACGGACACTCCTGAGTCTCTCACCTCCCACTACCCACCGGGATGCCCACATGACCAACTCCATTGCCATGATAAATGCCAGAGGGGAAATCGTGCAGCTTGCCATTACACCAATTTCCAGGTGCTGCCAGGCTGTGGTGATGCTCTCAGCTGTCACACAAAACTGTAGATCCTGAAAGTAGGTCTTGACCAGTCCTGTGATGTGGTTTGGTACGCTGAAATAGTTGAAGGCCATCCACAAGATCTCGTGCGGAACTGACCCAAAGGCATTGGCAAGTTCTAAAAACACCACATAAGGGTCTTTCTTGGCAGTTTGAATTTGGTGCCAGACGATGCTGGCATGCTTTAGATATCTTGAGAAGGCCCGGATGTTGGCCTTCTGCACTGATGTGTCAATATAGTTGTTTCTTTGCAGGAAAGCTGATAGCCTTTGGGCCACGGCGCTGAAGAAGATGTTTCCTTCTACGTTCAGCAGACTGATCTGGCAAAACTGGCTAATGGATGAGTTCTTCTCCTTAGGGATAAATACCCATTGATATTGACTCATTTAATAATAGTCGGTATATGATAAATAACTGTAATTGTACTTTTTGCATTATTATGAAGTTATGATTGCACACTACCTCCAACTCTTTGATATGAAGTATGATTTGTTTGCCAAAAAAGAGAAAAAATTCAATAAAGTTGAAGTTGAATGCTTTTAAAAATTTGAATTGACCTAAAACAATATTTAGGTTTAATCTGCAAAAATAGCAGCCAGATGGATTCCAATCCACCACAGTCAGTCCACCAGAGTAGTATTGAGCTTCTCATATGGGTTTTGGCAAAATATAAAATGTATAACACAAATGAGACATTCATTTTAAATGCATCATGTTAAAAAAAAA
>NW_005187713.1:447261-468541 GCF_000239375.1 Pundamilia nyererei
AAAACAAGGAAAGAGATTGATATGATTATGACTCATTGGGTGTGTCAGGGCTCTCACTGGGAACAGCCAAAACACACACTTAGTGCCAAATCTATTTCTATCTATTTAGCTATTTTTTCCCTTTATATCATATTTCATATGATATAAAAAGCCTGAAAGAACAGAAATGTAAAGCATATCAATGATATTTTCATCTACAGAGATCATGTCAGCTTTTGGTTTCCTCGCTTCGTTGCCAGAGGATCATTTCGTCTGTACGATCTGCCTGAACGTCTTCAGTGACCCGGTCACTACACCTTGCGGTCACAACTTTTGCAGGACCTGCCTCACTCAGCACTGGGACAGAAGTGAGTTATGCCACTGTCCAACGTGCAGTAAAAGATTCTATGTGAGGCCCGAGTTCTCCACAAACACCGTCATCGCAGAGATTTCAGGCCAAATCAAGAAGAGGAAGGTGGAGACGCTTGAAGACATGGATGCACCGGGGAAAGTGGCGTGCGACGTGTGCACTGATTTACAGTTCAAAGCCTTGAAGTCTTGCCTGGTGTGTCAGACGTCGTACTGCGAAGCCCATCTGGAGCCTCACCAGAGAGTTCCCTCTTTAATGAGACACAAGCTGATCGAGCCAGTGGAGAATCTGGAGGAGAGGATGTGCAGGAAGCACGAGAGGATAATGGAGTTTTTCTGCAGAGATGATCAGGTGTGCATCTGTCTGCTGTGCAGTGAGACAGACCACAAAGACCATGAGACAGTACCTGTTGAAGAAGAAGGGGCTCAGCAGAGAGTAAGACGATGCTGAATTTTATTTTGTTACATTTTTGTTAAAATGAGAACGCGGATCCTTGAAAATGACTGCTTCACCCAATTTAATTGCTTAAAATTGTACATTTCAGGAAAATATTGAGTCTCAAAAAGCAAAGATCAAACTGATGATTGAGGAGAGGATGGAAAAGATAAAGGAATTTAATGAGGGCTCCGAACTGCGGAAGGTGAGTATTGAGGCAAATTTCCAAATGTAAAATTTGTCACATTAAGCTTTACAGTGTTCAGTGCACACCTACATGTTTACCAATGGAGCCCTTTTCTTTCTCCTGCAGGTAAAAGCAGACCAAGAGATTGAGGAGAACAATACACTATTCAGTAATCTGATAAACCAAGTAGAAGAGATGCAGGCTAAACTACGATCAAACATTCAAATCAAGCTCAGAAAGTCACAAGAGAAAGACGAAGCGGTAATTCAGGAGTTGCACGACGAAATCGCAGAACTGCAGAGAAAACACTCAGAGCTGGACGAACTTTCACAAAATGAGGACCACCTGTGGCTCTTACAGGTAAGTTGTACAGACTATGACCTATAAGCATCTTATAATAAAATATATCTCTTTTAAAGCCAGGTGCAACAAATTTCTCCATCTTTTATCCATCGCTTTGTATCTTTTCCTCACTCACCCCTGCCCCAATCCAAAAAAAAGATCCAACTGAAAATAGCTGCTACTCACTATCATGTCCTTATGAATCATTTCAGACTTTGAAGGCTCTGAGCAATATTTCCGCCTCCAAGGATTGGTCCAAGATCAAGGTTTACTCAGACTTGTGTGTGCAGACGGCAAGGAGAGCCATGGCTCATCTTGTGCACACTTTCAAAACTGAACTGAAAACTCGCACAAAAGCAGGTAAATATCTGCAGCGTTTGTTTTATGTGTGAGGATTTCTCTAGTTTGGATACTTCTGTTTGTACACGTTAACGTAGCATATTAAAATGATGATCACGGCATTTGACTGATTGTCGTGGAGGCTGCTGTGCACATACAAAAGTCAATTCTTCTGCTGTGAAGCCGACAATTCAGTGTGTGCAAACACGAAACGACACCACAGCACATTTAACGTCAGTGCCTGGAAAAATATGCTGCTCTTGGTCAGTGCCATCTGCATGGACAATATAGCTTCCGCCAGCTGAGTGAAAACTCTTCATAAGAGGGATAAATAATTTCAGGGCAGCAAGAAGGTCTTGTCTTCTAATCCACTGGCTGGTGTCTTTCTGTGTGACGCCTGCATATTCTCACTGTGCCTGTGCCGGTTTACTCTGTGTAGTCCAGCTTCCTCCCACAGCATTAGGGTTAACTGGTAATTGGCTGTAGGTGTGAATGAACAATTGTATAGGTCGTGCTCCAGCCCCATTACAGCTCAGATTGACTCTAGTGAGCCTGAACTGGATAAATGGAAGGAAATGAATGGATGCATGGGATTATTTAGAAGAAATGACATGAAACTAAACAGCCAAAGCAGAAGTTCCTTTTTTTTTTAAAAAAAATGGCCAGCAGAGGGCGAATTTGTCTGGTTACAAAAAGTTCACTTGACATTTATGGAAACATGACCTCGTACAAGATGAATGACCTTTGTAAAGCTTTTCCTACAGACTTTTATAGTCTTAGTCTCTACATTTACATTTTATTAAATACATAAATTTTAAAGAGGTGACCTTTTTGACTGACAGGGAGTTACTCTTTAAGCATTCACTGTCCGTTGACTTCTCAGTTAGATCCAACCTTCAACTGTGACAACCTCTTTCAAAACAGCAAGACGGCAATGGTCAAAACGCTCAACTCAGCAAATGTGATGAAATTGCCAGATTACATTTACATAGTTATGAGTACTCCACATCTTTATGTTTGGGCAAGTGAAACAGCTATTCGCTAACTGTGGGATAAATAAAGCAGAGTTTATCTCATTTAATCCCAGTATTACCTGTGGTGCATCTGATATCTCTGTGTTGGTTTTGTTCTTGGATCATTAAAACTAATGTTGGTCCAGATTCAATGCTCCGAGTGACCAATCACATTGCTGGGATATCACAGTAAGGTTAGGGTGACAGGGGTTACAGTTAGGGTTAGAGTCTGGTGTTTAGTGTGATGGTGTTTCTATGCAAAACTCTTTAGTTTTAATCCAGGAACAACACTAACACGGCGATATCTGCTCATGCTACTGCACGTAGTTGTAGTTGTTATCCTGCGTTCACACTAGCATGTCATTGATTTGTCACAAGTTACACCACCCATAGAATTGTCTGTATATTCATATTCTTGGCTGCCATTGAAGAAGAGTTTTCTTTTAATTTGTTGATGCAAATCTCACAGTACAAGTATGTGATTTGAAACACCACACGTGTTTTACACTTAAGGTTTGCCTCACTGTGATGTTTTTTCCTCTCAGAACTGACCAGGATGAGGCAATATAAAGGTGAGTTCATAGATTTATATTTAGTTTACTTTCCAAGATATAAAAGCTCAACATAACTATTAATATATATATGTAACTGACCATATGTCTTTTTTCCTTTAAGAATCAGTCGCCTTTAACCCTTCCACTGCCGGCGAGGGCCTTGTGGTGACTGAATCTGGGAAACGTCTGAAGTACTTCAGAGCAGCAAGCCCCTCATCTGATGAGTTTGGGAGGTTTGACTGTCCCATGGTGTTTGGGACGAAGGGCTTCACCTCTGGCCGACACTACTGGGAAGTCCAAGTGGGCCTGAGAAACAACTGGGATGTGGGTGTTGCCAAGGAAACTGTAAACAGATCAGGAAGGGTTTTTTTGAAAAGAGAAAATGGATTCTTTGCCATAGGAAAAAGGTTTTTGGAGTATAAAGTCCACTCAGCACCCTCCACAGTTCTCTCCCTTTTCCCTAGGCCAAGGTTAATAGGAGTGTACCTGGACTATGAAGAAGGCAGAGTCTCATTTTTTGACGTGAATGAGAACTTGCATATTTACTCTTTCACAGGAGAATCTTTCACAGAGAAACTATTTCCATACTTTTATCTACTAGGTGGATCAAAGAAATCTGAGCCTTTGCTTATTAAGGATTGTCTTTATTTCTAATTCACTTCCTTCAACAATCAAAATGATAAATGAATAATAAGATCAAAGTTTAGAACTCAGAGTGCTGCGCAATCTGAACATCAATAAAACGTATTCAGAAATGACCAATTTAAGGTTAATAATTAACACCGACTGTTGTTCCCCTGTTGCCTTGTTTTACATTGTGATAAACTATGACACAGATAAAAATACCACGTACAAATTGTTCAGAATTCCAGACTATGAACCATGCAAATGATGTTTTAAATATGCGCTTGTAGAGTGTGTGCACAGTATATAACAAACTAATCAGTATTATGTAGTGTTAGTTCCATCCTCTGTCTGTTTCAGAGTTTTCATTTAAGGAAACTTGAAAGACTTGAATCAATTTTTTGTTATTACGCATCCTCTTTATTTAGCTTTACTCGAGTGGGGTCAAAATCTTTGACGTAGGATCTCCGGAGTACAGCACCATGTATGGTAGTCACCACAGCTGCTTCTGTAAAAACAGGAACTTTATGGTGCATTAAGTTAACCTCGTAAACTCATGGGAATGGCTAGGAGGTTTGTTTAATAGAGAAAGGTCTTGTCTTTTCTTTTTTTAGATATTTACTTTAAATGTTCTTTTTCTGCAGTTTTTTTCAATGTATAGATGTAATAACAAATTCTAACCAGTCTCAGCCTTTAACATACCAAGCAACTTTGGCATAATCTTATATAAGTAAGGAGAAAACAGTGATAAATAGCTATAACCCATTTAAAATGAAGGCAAACAACTTAAAATATAAAGATATTATTATTTGCAGTACCTTACAAATTATTAAGTAACTCAGGCAGGAAAGAAACACGTTTATTTAACTCTGATATGTTTAATTATTTGGGGCTTTTTTCGCGAGGGTTTGAGCTTTATTAACAGGGCCCGAGTTTATGGGTGTATGCTGTCCAGAAGGGCCAGCCCCTTTCCTAGCAGTGGTGGGTGTGTCTATATCTATGTCAGGAGAACCAAGTGAGCAGAGTGTAGCTCATTGCTGTTAGAGCCTGAGGATACACAAGCTGGCAGTTAGAAAATAATTGTAAGTATGTTTTATGAATTATTTCTTTTCTTTCTGGTATTTTTAAGACAGCTTTTGACCATTACATGAGATTTCTGTGGAGGTACACAGCTGAGTTGAACTTGTTTACATTGTTCATAGTTCGTGTGAGCGGTGAATGAGTCATTTTCATGTTATGCGTATTACTCTCAGGCTCAGGAGTGAAAAGCCACAATCTAAAATAAGTTTAGTTCGATGGCTGTGTCACTGTGACAAATGTAGCCATTAATGCTGTTACGTTCATAGAGAATACTCAGTGCTGAGTGGCTGGAGGATACGCAAAACTTCAAGATTCCTGCATGGCTCTGATGTAGTACAGATGTTTTGTGACGTACACTCAGAATTCTTTCACTATCAGTATCAATGAGCAGGAACCTTTTCCCCCTCTAGTGCAGATATGCTCGTATGAAAGCAGGAAAATCCAGTTTTGCATGAATTTTTGAACAAACTGTTACGGTGGCATGCCACTTCAGAACAAATATGGTGTTGCACACAAGTCTGATCAACAGTTTGATTGACTGGACATACCTTTGCTCTTGAGCCTATAAACTCATTCATTACCTCATATGGTTACATGTGAGTTATATTCTTACTGCTCTCTTGAACTGCCTTATATACATATTTGGTTTTTCTTTTCCACATTGCTGTTTGTTGTATCAGTGACAAAATGCTGGTAATGGTAATGTTTGTTTTTGTCTTTATATTAAAGTTATCAGACTTTGTTTCATGAACAGTGTTTCATTATAACATTTCAGATCGATTTTTGTGGGATATTTGACTGACCTCCAAACTGAAGTCGTTTATTTAATACTGTGCAAATGTTTTGTGCCAACAAACCTTTTTTAAATATATTACTTCCAAAGAGCCAGCCTTACTTCAGAGTGATTTTGAGCAATAGTTGTCTAAAGATCTTTTAGGTTTTTATTTGGACACTGGCTGCTTTTCACTCATGTTCAGTCCAGTCTTCATACCTGACTATTTTTATAGGAAGTAGTCGTTTTGTCAAGCCACTTAACTGACCTATCATTTATTCAATCAGAAACGTAACTCAAGGAATGAACCAGTCTTGTGTCTACACATAACATCTTTGTAAAGATCTCATTTTAAATCGTATCTTTGGGCACTTTGTTACTGTCGCCCTGTCACTAAACAAATCTGTTAAAAATGCCAAAGATAAAGCAATATGGTAATCCCATTATTGGTGCAAAAATCTAATTTTACAACGGTCAAAACTTGGCATATTTTGGCATGGTGTGCAAAAAAACTATCTCCAGCAGATGAACAGTATCTAGAACTTCTTTAGAAATAGGAAAAGAAATCCAGAAAATACCTGACGCAGGACCTGAGAGAAGCATCTGGCCCTTTAGTTGATACATCTCTTGTTCACTGAAGCCTCAACAGAAATGATCTCATTGGAAGGGCAGCCGTGAAGAAGGCTGAGGTATACCAAATTAAGTGAGATTTGGCAACAGAAAATCAGGACTGATGGAGCGATGAATCCAAAACTTTCGGTTCAAATCATTGTCAGTTTTCAGGGAGAAGGCCGAGAGAGAGGTACAACAGCGAGAGTCTGAAGACATCTGTAAAACAAGGTGGTGGCTCTGTCATGGTTTAGTGCTGCATTTTAGCCAGTGGTGTAGGAGATCTTGTGAACATTGATGGAATCATGGATGAAGAAAAGTACCATTTTGATCCACCCAAACCTCTGGCCTCTGCTCCGTGGTTGCTAGGTGACCCCTCGTCTGGGGCTCTCCTCAGCTCTTCCCAGCAGGGTGTCACGGTTGCCCCTCCGATGGTCCTTCTTAGACTCTCGCACTCTGGGGGCCTCTGGATGTTTGGGGCCTGGATCTCCTCCATGCCTGGTTAATGCCCTGTGGGACAGGGCTATGGCTCCACCCCCTAGCAGATCGTTACATGAATAAACCTTTTGAATACAAGAATGCTCATCCACACAGGTGTACACATGGGTGTTCACTGTTCACAGACACAAACTACCTCTTTCTTGGCTTCTACCTCAAAGCACATTGTGCGCTGTCAATCTTGCGTGCTACACAATAACATTTAATACTTAGTATCTAGTGTTATTTACACTTAGCTAGATTAATGCAATGGTGTTGCGTTTATTATATTGCTCTCTTTTTCACCTTGTTTTCCCTTTTTTTTTTCTTGGGCGTCTTTCTTGGCCTTCTGACAGTATTTCTGATGGGTAAAGAACCAAACGGAAGAGGCAAAAGAAAAAAAACAAAAAAATCTTTTTGCCTTACATGAATGCTTGCACATGTTTCAGCAAACTGTTGCATCCAAAGAAATTAGGGATGGCTTAAGATATTTGCACTGCACTACATGTTACTTTTTATTAATGTGTTTACTAAAGTTGGGCAGCACCTGTGGAGCAGTGATGATCTCTGTTGCCTCACAGCAAGAAGGTCCAGAGTTAGACTGCAATGTGTCTGTGGGTTCAAAACCATGCGGTTAGTGGGGTTAGGTTAACTGGTGATTCTAAATGGCCTAGAAGTGTTTATGGTTACCTGTTTCTGTGTGTAAGCTCAGCGTCAGATTGGCAACTGTCCAGGGTGTACCCTGCCTCTCACCCTCTGGTAGCTGGGATAGGCTCCAGACAAAGGTATGGATAAGTTGAAGAGAATGGATGTTTGCTAAAGCCAACCAGTTTTCTGTATTGTACTTAAGTAGAGAAGCCTGTAAAAACATTCTTCTATTCATGTGATCTTAACATTAATCCTCCCAGTAAGGAAACACAAAGCAGTTTATACAAAGATGGAGTAAGTGTTATTCAAATGCCAGCTACTGTTTGATCCTGCCAAGTGATACGAAACATGAGGAGAAAAAGTGTTTGTTTGGCATCTGTTGCCATATTTAGCTATTAAAGTAATTCTAATGAATAACCAAAGCAATAAAGACTGAAGCCTGGTGAACTGTGCATTTCCATATAGTCAGTGATACACCAGTCCATTGATGGGCATCGATGGCTCAAGCAATCAGTATGGTTATGTCCATCCATCCATTCTCCTTCAGTTATTGTTATCAGGGTTGCAGGGCCAAAGTCAGTCACAAACAGGTATATGTATTATGGTATTTTGCACAAAAAGTGGACAGTCTTCGTAATGACAGTAGCTCTGGACAGCTTTAAACCAGAAGCTGTTTTCTGTGCAGTGTGTAATTGTGTAGTTTCCTTCTGATATGTCAAGCTTTGTGAAGAACGATGTTGAATGTGTGCTAATAAAACCTCTCTTTTCTTGTCAGACGTACTGCTTCAAACAAATCATCACCTGTGCAAAAAGCAAACTGAAACAGGCCGCAGGTTGCTTGTATTTGCACAGGCATATTAAGACGCGATGTCAGACCCTCCTAATTGCTGCATCTGTCTGGATGAGTTCGCAAGCCCCGTGTCCATCCCCTGTGGACACGTCTTCTGCTTGGGATGCATTGGAGAATACTGGAAAATCAACGAGGCCTGCCAGTGCCCCCTTTGCAAGACTTTGTTTCCTACCAGGCCACAGCTCAAAACAGACCAGACACTACATACTGTGAAAACACCTCAACCTTTAAAAGCTGGAGAGGTTCCCTGTGACTCCTGCTCAGCAAAACGTCCTGCAGTCAAATCCTGCCTGATGTGCATGGCTTCCTACTGCACCACTCATCTGGAAGCACATTACCAGACTGAAGAGCTTAGGCGCCATCTACTGGTCAGTGTGGTAAAAAACCTCGAGGATTCTGTGTGCAAACTGCATGGGAAGAAGTTGGAGAAGTTCTGCAGGAGTGACCGGGCGTGCATTTGTGCTATGTGTGCACAGACAGAGCATTGGAGCCACAACATCATTTCTATTAGCCGGGAAGCCTTTAAGAAGAAGGTAAAGAAATTTCTGCTAAAGCTTTTTTAGAAAAAGTATTTACAAATAATTTTTGTTGGCAATAATGTAATAAGTATTCTCTAATTTCAGCTTAAAAAAAAGACAAAAAAACTTGCCACTCAGTTGGATTCACATGCTATCCCATAATAATCTCAGACAATTAGTGTTAAAGCTGTTTTGTAAGTTATATTTGTTAACAAATTAAACAACAAAAGTAAGAATTAGCTTACATCTTGGCAGCCATTTCTTGCCTTTTCATTCCCTTTTTGATTACTTTTGTAAATTTGGATGGGGGTCAAAAAATTGACTCTTTTTGTAATCAAAAAGTGAACTGAAGCTCTTGATGGAGTTTTGTTTTGTGTCATCCATCAAAGCAAAAGAAACTGTCATCACGGGGTGCACAGGATTGCAACATAGTTCAGAAGAAGCTCAGGAGACCATACGACGACTTGATTTAACAAAACATGGTACAAAAGTGCCTGCAGTATGTCAGCTTAGCTGTGCTAATGCAGTGTCTCCCCACAGGTTATTGTAAAACGAAGGAGGATGAAACTTCAGCAAGAGGTTCAAGATAGAGTGAGTGAAGCTGAGAAAATCAAACTCACTGTAGATCTCAGTGGACAAAGTCCAAAAGAGAAATGGCAAACAAATAAAGAGCTCGAACAGCTGGAAGATGAAATCGTTGAGCTCCAGAGGAGAAATGCTGAGCTAGAACAGCTCTTGAAGATTGAAGATGATCTCTTATTCTTACAGGTTTGCTTCCTGGTAAACTTAAAACCAACTGCAGCATTAAACACATGCACACAAAACACAACACTAATTTCAGTGTTGTGTCTCTCTTGTCTCTGCAGAGATCTCTCCATGGTGCTTTGTGATTCAAGAAACATGCTGATCAACAAATCTTTATTTATGTGTTTGTTTGTTTGTTTTTTTAGCTATAAAATGATTATGTAATCTCAGCTGGGTGGGTGTGTTAGCTTTCAAGGAAAAGTATGCTCTGATTCATGAGAAAGAGATGAGAAGTGTCACTCAATTATTTTTGCATTTAATGTAAGGATACAACCAGCTGACTTTTAGCCTACAGTGAAACACAAACTTGAACTATTTATACTTTTGAACCTCAATAATACTTTTAAAAAGGAAAAGCTAGCTAGTTCCCAGGATTTCCAATGCTAAGCTAAGCTAAACTGTTGCTAAGCTAAACTAAGCTAAGCTGCCGGTGGCTGTGGTCATACATTTAATGTAAATGGTATTGATCTCATGTATCACTCTGCCAGAAATCCAATGTATGCACTGAATTTTATATTTTATATTTTTATATTTAAAAAATGAATCGTTTATACGGGTTTAAAGAAACTGTGAAGTTTAGAAACCTCAGGGACGTTGAACTTGGTTGTATGAATGTAACTTATTACTGGGTGGGTGATGCAATTAACTGCTATTCAGTGCCAAAAATGCTTTTGTCTTCCTTTTTGATTAACCAATAAAATGTATGTAAAATAAAACTTATGATGAGCAATAGGCAGTATTTCGACCGAAGTCCTGTGCAATAAAAAGGTCTTGTGAAACTGGATACTTGATCTGTATGAACATGCTGAGCACACACAACACGCCCTGCTGCAGGCACACAGATGATTTGTTTATGCGTTTGCATGCCAACTCGTCTCTGGAGTGAAAAATGTGAACGGTTGGGAGTATGAACAGAAATGAAACTTAAACTCTAGGAGGAAGTCCAAAAGGAAGGACACACACTCACACACACACCGGGAGTAAAGGGAAACGGAGACAGATGCCTTTGAGATCTCATTAGCTGAAAGGTAATACTGTACTTTTTGCATAAACTTCATATAAAAAGACTGATGTTAAATGACAGATATTACATGTAATATACAGTTAGCTTACAGCAATAGATTTAAATCAAATGTGTGTGATCAACTGTACTGTAATAGAAACATACAGTGTGTACCGGTACTTTATATTTGGTGTCGAGTTTCCTCCTCCAATCTTCAACACTCCCATTTGTGAGGCTTATTTACAGGGTGTGTCACTAGTATTCAGTGGTTTTTACTTCTTACTTTTAAGAGGAGCCAATAGAAAGTTTCAGAGAATAAATTGTCATTGTATCCAACTTATTGCACACAAATTACAGTGTATGCAATTCTATTTAGTTTGACTGTTTGCTGACTTTATTAACTATAAAGTGAATACTTTGACCTGCACACATGTTAAATATTAGCAAATAACTTCTGTAGAATTTAAGTAAGTCCTGGTAAATAATATTAATCATAATACTTTAACTAAATGATATTACAAAGTGGAATTAATAAGCAATAAACTCAATCTTGTTCAGTTAGGCGTACTTCCTTTTTTTTTTTTACTTCCACTAGAAGTAACTAGAAGTGGATTTGTAAACTGATTCTGAAGCCTTTGTTTCAGCTCATCTTCTTCTGCGTAAGAGACCGTATTTACACGTTTAGAGATTAGAGCGCTAAATCATCAGATAATGCTAGCAAGCTTGGTAAACCATGTGTCTCACATGGACACAGAAAGTAGTGCTAATTAACATGACATGGCAGAATTTCATACATCAAATCGTGACCACAAACTCTTTGAATGGTTAGTACAATTAATTCTGGGAGCTGGGAGGTCCAGCTCATTTAGCTCAGTTTGTTTAGGTGACGACTATACAGCATGTGGCTTAGTTGGAAATAGACACACCCCGAGCAATGCATAGCTTTAAGCCTCAAGTGATTTAAGAAAGTGTCATATCAACCAAGTGCTTTAAAGCTGCAAGGAAGGTTTACCTAAGCCGCATACACCAAAATTTAGTTTTTGCTTCAAAGCTGAGCAATTTTACACAGCAATTTTATTTGACAAAATAAAAGTCACTGTTACTTTTCTTAGTGAATAACCTTGTGGTCCTCTCTTGAAGCAGATATGGTCCCAACTTCAGCATCACCCAGTGAGCCCGGCTCGCTGGGGAAGCATCTCCACTGCTCCATCTGCATGGACACATTTACGGATCCTGTCACTACAGCTTGTGGTCACTCATTCTGCAAGCTGTGTCTCGACCGAAGCAGTCATGTCAATGACAGTGTGTGCCCACTATGCAAGAATTATATAAGCAGGATCCCTGATGTTAATATAGTCCTGAGAGACATTGTAAAACAAATGAAAGAGATGCAGCAGGAAGACAACGATGAAGAATACACTGGAGCTGCAGGGGAGGTGGCCTGTGATGTTTGCAGTGACAAAAAGCTGAAGGCCAAGAAGTCCTGCCTTGTGTGTCTTGCATCGTATTGTTCAGTTCACCTGGACAATCATTTGTCAACAGAAAGGTTGAAGGGCCACAAGTTGGTGGAGCCGGTGGAGAATTTGGATGCGAGGGCCTGCTTGAAGCATGGACGCCCCTTGGAGCTGTACAGCAGGGAGCGGCAGGCATGCATTTGTGTTCTCTGCATGGAAGGTCAGGAGGAGGTTGTCTCAACTGAAGATGAATGGAAGAAGAAAAGGGTAAGTTACCATAACAACCTCTGAATATGTGTTTTGAGTCTTGACAGCATTGTATATATTTTACTTACTATACTTTCTATATTGTGGCATGTGAAAGAATTTTCAAGTGCACAAAAAAGGAGTACACGTGGAAAAAATACATTTTTAAAGTATTATTTTATGTTTCTCCTACAGTCTGAACTTGACAACACCAAGACAGAGTTAAATGAGAACATTGACAAGAGAAAAACAAAGACTGCTGAGATTGAGGAAGCTTTCAAGAGCTGCAAGGTAAGCAGCAAGTAAACTGACTTTTAGAGAAAAGTCAACCAAACAACAAACCTTTACTTGTCACATACATAATTATACACAGTACAACATGTAGTGAAATTCTTGAGTCCGAGCTGCGGACAGGCTGCAGACATAGCTGTGCCATTCCAGGGCTTGGTTTTAGCATGGGGGGTCTAGGCAGGACCCTTACTGGATACCAGGTGGGAATCAAACTTGTGACACTCACTCCGAATGTGTGTAGTCTTACCACTACACTATCCAGCTGCTATCAGACGAGTCAAAGTGAAAATCTACCATGTCAGTTTGTTTTTCAAAGATAAAAATTGTGTTTATGGTAACTGACTGAATGCTGAACCTTTCTCAGAATTAACTTCCCTAACTAAACCAGTCAAAAAGTTGTGTGGGACTCTATGTAATACAGAAAAAAAGAGGTGAACAGTCAAATAGACATTCCTGTTTCATTCCATTTTCAGGACCAGCTGGACATTGAGTGGTGGGATATTGACAATGTGTTCCACGCTGTGATGGACATTGTGGAAGAAGCCCGTGCCAGAGCCCTTAAGCCAATAACAGACAGGAGGCAGGTTTTGCAAAAAGAAGCAAATGGCCTTAAACATGAGTTGGAAGCAGAGATCAACAATCTTGAAACAGCCATCTCTGAACTAGATAACATTTCTGTTCTCGAGGACCACATCCTTTTCCTGCAGGTAGAGAAAACTTTGGGATGATATATGTGGCACATTCATAATCAGTCTGAAGGATAAACATATCTGATTAGGTACTGACATTTTGTTCAGCACTGCTATCAAACTGTTGGGTTGTATTTCTGTTTTGCAGAAGTACCCATCTCTTACAGACACGGGAGACATCATAAACTGGGATGAGGTAAAGCTGGACACATCGCTGTCCTTTGGCACCATCAGGAAAATCACAACTAAAATGCTGGAAAAAATTCACCAAGAAATGGATAAACTAACTCTCATTGGTAAGAGCAGCTAGTTAAGAGCAGTGAAAACTAAAAGTTAAAATGTTGACTTAATCAATCTAAAACTTTTCTTCTCGTCACAGAACTGAAGAGAATCCCAAAGTTTTCAGGTATGTGGTTCATATTATTTGCTCTCTTAGAAACTGTGACTTGTTTAAAATACAGACTTTCTTTTACATGTTTTTAATTTTACAGTGGATGTAAAACTGGATCCAGATTCTGCACACCAACGCCTCGTGCTGTCTGAAGATAGGAAGGAAGTGAAAGATGGAGGAGAGAATCAGGAACTACCCCGTTTCTCTGAAAGATTTGATATATTTAGCAGCGTTGTGGGGCAAAATACCTTATCCTCTGGGAAGTCTTACTGGGAGGTGGAGGTCAACAACAAGACGGGGTGGGATATAGGCCTAGTAAGAGGCGGTGCAAACCGCAAAGGGAAGCTCAAACTCAGCCCAGATAATGGGTACTGGGTTATTGTACATTATGAAGAAGATAAGTATGCAGCCCTCACAGCACCGCCAGTTCGTATTCACCTAAAAGAGAAACCTGAGAAGGTGGGAGTGTTTGTGGACTACGAGGAAGATCTCGTCTCCTTCTACGATGTGAAGGCTGAGTCCCACATCTACTCGTTCACTGAGTGTTCATTCAAAGCTGAGCTTTACCCATATTTCAGCCCACACGTGAAACAAGAAGAGAAAAACGCTGAGCCTTTGATTATTTGTAGAGAGATACCAATGGAGTCTTAAGAAATGCATTTTAACTACAATATACTAAAGTTTGTTGGTCCACAACCTTCCTGCTTTTCTTTTTTCCGATACAGGAAAATGGGAATTATCAGGCATTTCATTTACCTTAGACTTTTTTTTTCATATATATCTTTACGTTTAGCAGCTAGTCACAGACCAATGATAGTAAAGCAAATACTGACCGTTTATCTTTTCTCCGTTATTTGCTTTATTACTCAAAAGCCTTTAAAGCAGTCTTCGTAACCCCTGGTTTGGTCCAATTTACTAATTGAGATAATCAGAATCATAACACAAAACAATGCTGCTACAGTGTGCTCACACTGCTATTCAACATGTGAACCAGTCAAGACTTACAACCTGAGCCAGAACACAAACTCTTAATCTAACTGTAATTTAGACGAAGCTTAAAATACTGTGGTTAGTAAGAAGAGTGTGTGTGGTTTTCTTTTTACACCATGTTGGAGGACCAAATGGATCCTAGAACTTTGTGAATCAGACACTATTAAAAACTACACGTACTTGCACTCAACATTGTGACAGTTTTGCTTAGTAGTTACTTCTGTATTGTTTTTTTATGAAAGGTTATTCGATAACATATCCAAAGATGAAACAATTAAATTGCTTACACAATTTAATCCAGAAAGTTATTTTTTCTTAGAACAATCCTGAACATTTAATAGATTTGTTTATAAACAGATAGCTGATCAGTTGAAAATGAAGTTAGCAGATTAACTTATAATGATTTGTTGCAGTCTTGAACACAACCTACCTCTAGCTTGATTAGCTGCAACAGCAACAACAGTCTGTGTTTAAGTGAATGTATGGGCAATAAAGATCAGCAATAAAATCTTATGTTACAAGGGGCTTTCAAAACATATACTTTAATTATATTCCCAGTTTTTTAGTTATGTATCCCACTTAATTATTTTGGGGTGTTTTGTGGCTGTTCTTTAGCACAGACTTGTATTGTGTTTAATTTTATTTTGAAGTTTTTCACATTGCAAACTAGTCTGTATTTTTTTATGGCAAAGCGGTGACTGAGGTCAGTCTGGAACTTGAGATAATTAAAGCAGAGCACAGACAGTTCTTGTAACTGTGTCAAGGTCCATGATTAGCTGTGTCACCACTGTCCCATAAAAAGTACACACAAATATCAAATGTACACTTTTACAGTTTCAGCCTTTCCTAAACCCACCACAGCCTCAGTGTACAGAACGATGCATCATCTGAAAACAACATAAAAATGCAAACTGCTTTCCTTTCCTTATTTTGCCTTGCTTCCAGAAAAGTAGTCAAATTTCAGGATAAATGAATGACATTCAGTGTTGTCAGGCAATGTCAAACAGCATGTAATGAATAAAATCCCTGTTTCAAAATATAACTTTGTCTCTCCTTTTTTATTCATCATGGCTGTGACCATGTTTGTGTGCCGTGAAAATATGCAGTTGAATCATGTCTGGGCAAATCTATCAGGGGCGGTTGGCGGGTTTTTTTCCTCCTTCTTTTTTTTCTTTTTTCCGGAAACGAAAGTAAAAGCACAAAACAAAGCATACCAAACATCATGTCAGCACAGAGGTAACGGTAGACAAAGGAAGAGAAGAGTGCACAGTAGAGGCACCACATGCATCCATCGCCCTGATTCTATTGTAAGTAACACAGAGAGCAGATTTATCCAGCTGATCTTTGCTATTGTGTGTTACGATAGAAAACAGAGGAGAGCAAAATCAAGAATCCACGGTGCCCTAAATAATGAGGAGCCTGTACGTCATCAAGTCACAGCTTATTTCGGTGTGATGCTACAAATGGATATCTAACGTACTCCAGGAATTGTAATCAATTTTAAAAAAAGTAAAATTGACTACTTTATTGTTATTATTATTATTATTTAGTTTGTTTAAACTATGATAGAAGTAGGTGATGGAGAAGACACATGTAGAGGTTTAGCTGTAGTCACGTCAAAATTGAAAAGGGAAGTAATGAAACTGATGTTTTACGGTTCTTTCCTGTTGTCTATCATCAGACAGTTACCTGGAAGACGACCCAGTGGCTGCCTTTTGATGCCAGCCTGCTGCTTTTAATGCAGTAGGTCTGCAACCAACACAAGCCAGTTAGGTAAATAACATTAGCAATTAAAAATTTAGTTTTCTAATATTAGCGAAGTGACGACTTACAGTAGAAAAGATGGACCCGCAGCAGCTGTGGATAAAGGGAAGCTTGTCACTTTCGCTACCTGAGCCGCTGCAGCTGTTGTAGCTTGGATGTTTTTAAACGTTTATATGATGATCCAGATGTTAATGCACATTTTGAAAAGAAAAAAAAAATCATAGTTTTTGTGCGTACAACACAAGAAAATGGTAAAAGATAACTGTTCTCACATTTGAGGTAAAATGAACACTGTAATAACAATCACAGAAAGTTTACCTTCTTGATAGTGTTTCGTGAATCACTCGGTGCAGTCAGCACAGTTATTTTGAGAGCAAAAAAGGAAGTCACACAGCATCCTCTGTGTGTCTTTTGTTGTGTGTGTAATGCAGACACGCAGCAAAAATGGAGCTCCAGGTTTGTCACTCCTGCGGATGGTCCAAAGTGACAACTTACCAGGGCCTGAGAATTCACCAGGGGAAGATGGGATGCACCCCGAAGGGTGTGAGGGTTTCAGACCCTCCACAGCATTACACACAGAGCTATGTGGGACACACAAAAACTCAAATGGACCTCAGGCTAGATGTCTGCACCTCTTTCAAGATTGGTAGGTTTGTTTGTTTTTTAAATATTATGTTGTGTGAGTTCAAGATTATAACTTTTCTTTCAAACTGATAAAAACACCCCAATAGGAAAAGACCTGATCCAACATGTTCTCACTCCCAAAGTGTAACATTTTATGCTAGGTGACAAATCATATTACGCTTCCGGGCACCCAACACATCCCTATATCATGAGAAAAATGAGGAAACATGAGAACTGTTTGGAATGAATCTACACATGTACCTTTATTTTACTATCTAACACTATCTAACAGCATTAAAGTTGTGGTTAGGGTTAGGGTTGGAATACATGGTTTAAACGTCTATTACTGAGGGAGCGTCATTCTCCTGGATTTCCTCCATAACCTGGCACCTACCATAAAAACACGGAAGGTCACCTTTCGTTTTCCTCAGGAATGCCGTGGGATGTATATTATGCCTCAGGTGTGAGAACGGGATCCCATATCAGCAGATTAAAGCGAACCAAACCGGAATTAGTTAAAAAAAAATCATTTTCATTGCTATGAATTTCTATTTTTGCTTAAAACTATTTAAAATCTTCATTTGACTCTTGAATTATGTGACAAACAGAAACAACAGAATATTCAAACCTGAGCCTCCAGGTTTGTCACTGCGGATGGAATAAAGTTACGACTTACCAGGGTTTAAGAATTCACCAGGGGAAGATGGGATGCACACCAAAGGGAGTGAGGATCCCCCAAAAGGAGCAGTACAAATGCAAAAATCAGTGGGAGGAGGACACGGAATACTGGAAACCAGCTAAGAAGGCGACTGTAAAGGAGGAGGTATGAGTTTGCTTTTTAGGCCAATAAATGAGTGACAGGAAGCACTTTAAGCTTTGGCCACTACCACCACCTTTTCTTTTTTTTCAGAATGAAAAATAACAAAATAATAATTTATAAAAGTAAAGGATGACTTAATGACTTTAGTTGCTTGATGTTTCGTTAAATCACGTGGTGAACAGACGACCCCGACATTTTGATAATCAAGGTCACCGAAAGTGTAGTAACTTGCAGATCCCCCTAAATGCTCCTAGCTGGCTGTGTTACTTTTGATCACTGTACAAAAACTTCCATGTTAGTGTTTTCATTACATATCAACTTTTTCTCAACTTTATCCGTCAACCTGACAGAATTTTCCAGAGTCACCAAGCGTGTACGGCTATGCCAACTCTGGAGCAACGGCCATATTCAAGGAAGAAAACAAACTGAGTATGTACGCAGTTAGAATTTAGTAAAAACATGATTCTCATACAACAAAATGTGGAGGCTAACATGGAGCTGTGTTCTTACTTACAGCAGCTTCTGCATATACACAGCACTACTCCCAAAGAGCCAGAAAGTCGCAGCATCAGCTGCAGGAACACTCCACCCTTCCACAGGTACTACAGTTATCGTTAATAATGATAGTTAGAGTTAATAGTCGGCCAATTTTAAAGTGAGTAAACAGTAACATATAAATGTAATCAATACTTTTTAGGTGAGCAGGCCTGCCAGGGAGCCTTCAGCACCACCATACCCAGGAAATGTAGTCAGGCCTAAGGAGAAAAAAGTAAAGCAGAAAACATTATCACAGGTACCTTTTTGTTTTTACAAGTTAAGATATTTTTCTTTTAAACTTTAAAAGAAAGTTTAAACGAAGAACTGTTTTCTATCTTTTAGATAGAACACAGCAGCACGATGGTAGAATACCTGAGTGTTGACCTCTGTAGAGACTATACAACAACAGCAACCAAAATCAAGCAGGAGCCCAAATCACGTAAGGACGAACAAACAAAGAATTAAGTGTTACAGTTTATTCAAGACAAGTTTTGTTCAAATCATTAAGAATAGATTAAAAAAGTGTGATAAAAAATCATCTGCTCTTAATTACAGCACTTCACACAACTCCACAGCCATCTTTCCACAGAGCCAGCCGTCGCCTGCCGCAGGAGTTCCCCCCTGGTTTAGAGGTACTGTGGTTTTTTGCTAAATAATGCTTAAGCATGTGACAAACCACCAAAGTTTACTGCTGACACTTTTTTTAAAAGTACAATATCACTGGAATTAAAGTGTTTTCTGTATGTCAGGTACAAAGATCCTTGCCTCCAACTCCTCCACCACGGGAACAAACAGTGCTGCCTATGAAAAAAGACAGCAGGGAGCAAACACAGGTACAAAACAGATTGTTTGAAGTGTATCTTTTGTGTTTTAGTTATCCTTGACTTCTTTAAACAACCACATAATCAGTCCCAGCTACGGTAAAACACCGGGAAAAGCAGGTAATACAGTTTAAGATTTAGCATTGCCTTTTTTTTAAAAATTGTATTTTGCTATTTAGATTCAGGATGGAAATATCTGCTCAAATAACTTTAAAGTGATTAAATATGTCAGTGGAATCAATATTTTTCAGATGAACAGACCTACCAGGCAGCCTTCAGCACCATCATACCCAAGAAACATAGTCAGGCCTAAGAAGAAAAAAGTGAAGCAGCAAACATTTTCACAGGTACCTCACTTTTTTAGATTTTAAGGTTATTGTATTTTGTTTTTTCCAGTTTAAGTAACTTTTTGTCTCTCTTAGACAGAAGACAGTAGAGAAGTGGCAGGATATCTGAGCATTGACTGCTGTGCAGACTATCCAACAACAACAACCAAAATCAAGGAGGAGCCCAAGTCACGTATGTATAAACAAAGAAATTAACAAAATGTATACAAAAGAAGATGTTTTTTTTAACCTGTCTGAAAAAACCCTCCTTTTTATTATAGCACTAGCAACCCCACAACCATCTTTCCAAAGAGCCACCAGCGTTCAGCAGCAGGAGGTAGAGTGCGGTGATTTTCTCTAAGTGTTCCAGCTTGTGCGCTAAAACAGCAGAGTTTGGTATCACGTAGCGCTGTGGTTTGAAAAAGAGGAAGAAGCTGTGTTTTCTTTTTCTATGTTTCAGGTTCCCCTGGAAGCAGCAGTGATGCTCAAAAATCAAGAGAAGAAGGATCAAACACAGGTACCAGACGGGCTGCTTGAAGCAGAACCTTTGTTTTAGTATTTAATCTTTAGCATCTCACATCTATAGTACAGTTACTGACTGCAGTTTCAGTTTGGTGAAGGACTGTCCAGCACCAAACCAACTAATCACATCATCCTCATGTACTTTGTCTTTAATGCTAAGCAGCAAATGTTAGCCAAGCTGGCATCATGATCATCATAATTAACATGCATGTAGCCCATCTTAGTCTACTCTTTGAAAGCATCAGCAGTTAGTCTACTCTTTGACAGCATCAATGAGCAGTTAGCGTGGCTGTTGTTTTTTCATTCATTCTATAGTAAAAAGTCTTCAATAACGGCAGCTAGTTTTCAAATAGTTTCATTTTAACCTGACAGAATTCACCAGGACCAGCAAAGACAAGCAGCAGTAACAGCTCTGCAGCAACGTTCAGAGAGGATGAATACGAATCAGGTGTGTACAGAGCTACGATCTAAGAGTATGACTTTGAATAGAAGCGAAAGCTGGAACTATGATCTTTTTACAGCAGCTTCTGCACAACGCTCCACCCAAAGAGCCAATAACTCAAAGTCAGACCATCAACTTTACGAGTTCCCCACCCTTCCACAGGTACAATGGATCCATTCATAGTACTTTAAAATGAGTAAACAGCAGCATGTAAATGGAATCCATATTTTACAGGTGACTGCACCTGCCAGGGAGCCTTCAGCACCACCATACCCAGGAAATGTAATCCAATCTAAGGAGGAACAAATAAAGCAACAACCATTATCACATGTATGTCACTGTTTTAGAACTTAGGACTTTAGGTTTTACACATGTTTCTTCAGTTTAAGAAATGTTTTGTCTCTCTTAGGCAGTAGACTGTAGTGCAATGACAGGATATATAAACATTGACCCATCTGCAGACTATGCAACACCAGCAGCCAAAATCAAGGAGAAGCCAAAATCACGTATGTGTGACCAAAGAAATAAAGTTTATTCAAGACAAATTTTTTTAAAAAAAAAAAATTTGTCTGGGAATTTGTCTGGGAATTTTTTTTCCCAGACAAATTTTTTTTAAAAAATTTGTCTGGGAAAAAAAACAATAAAGCAATCCTTTTTTCCTCACAGCACCCCCAACCTCACAACCATCTTTCCAAAGAGCCACCAGTGACCAGCAGCAGGAATTCTCCACAGGTTTGAAGGTAGAGTCCTGTGACTTTC
>NW_005187713.1:468704-487262 GCF_000239375.1 Pundamilia nyererei
TTCAACCGTATCTACAATGAACATCCACCACTGTAACAAAAAAAATAGCTCCCCCTTTAAGTGATGAATGAGCTTTATGCATGTTTTTAAGCCAGTGTAGTCCTTTCTTTTATAAAATCGAGCCTCTTGTGACGTATACTAGAAACATTATTTTATTCATTCACTTTATTTCTGGTTGTTTTGAACGTTACGGCAAATGTTTCAATTTTAAACCTCCAGGCAAGCAAATCAGCCAGAGACCACCCGACAGCACCACCTCCGGTCCCGCCGAAGAAGAAGCATTCGGCTTTATTCAAGGAAAGGCTGGAGAGGTTCAAAGCTGAATTACAGCCAAAACTTCAGATGACAGAGGGGAAGAACTGTGAAGTCAGAGCCTGCAGACCAGAGGTAAACAGGAAGCTGTAGCATGTAGTCACCAACGGCACCTGATCAGAATTAATCTAATTAGTTTAGCTACATTTGAACTTTTAATCTAAGACTTTTTAAGCATTGTCGTTGAAAACATCTTACAAATGTTTGAGATACAGTTTGTACTCTGAAATGTCTCAAATTTTAACAGCGATCCTCTCGTTTTTTGACAGAACGTTTCAGATGTAATGAGTGCAAACACACAAACAAGTCCTGCAGCAGCGGACGTCTCACCGAAGGACAATCCAACACAGTGTATGTGATCGTATGGTTCAGTCGATAAACATTCAGAATCAGAATACTTTATTAATCCCACAGGAAATGATGTGCCCCAAGACAGTAAGAGTAACTAACTCAACTAAATGAAATATTACAACATATAACAAAATAGCTCTACTTATAAATATCCTAGCTTATTACACAAAATTAAACATATATATAGTTGACACTGAGGTGCCCCTCTATGATTTCAGGCTAATGCATTCATGCTCAATGATGTAGCTGTTGTGTTTGTGTTTGCAGTGGATCACGCTGCAGAGGCTGAACTCTCCACTGGTGTGAAGGTACAGAGTCTTGCATATCTCTCACTCACAGTTGTGACACTGCAGAGCGTTCTGATGGGAATGCTTGAGTTTGGTTGTCGCTATGGATGTTTTTTCAGGTGAAGGAACTCGCCTGCATGTTTTCAGCCAAGGAAACGCTGATTTCAACAAAGGAGAAACACGGAGCCAACCAAAAACCATCTCAGGTAGAACACCCTCTTATATCCTGTAGTACATCCCCAAGTTAGGGATAACCTAGAACAGGGCTGTCAAACATAAGGGCCAGGGTCCTGTATGGGCCTGGCAAAGACTTCAATCTGGCCCACTGGATGTTTTTGGAAAACGTGAAGGAGGTCATATATTTTTAACTTTTTATTTTATAACTACAGACAGGTCTGTGAATTATGCTACCAGAACCTTTTCTGCAATTTATTTTTTACAATTTTCACGCAAAGAGCAGTGCTGACAGTCCTTTAACCTTGGTTTCCAACTGGGGGAAAAGGAGGAAAAAAAGGATCTTACGGCTTTGAGGTGCTCAATATGTACAGCAATTTATTTATTTACAATTCATTATTTCCTAAATGCACTCAGCTGAAAACAGAATTCAGAATGCTCTCTCAACTTCTCAGCTCTCAAATCAATTCCTCACTGCTGCTCAGTCCTCACATTTCAAGATCCCAGTTAACAGCTGGCTCTCTGCTGGCTGCCAGCTGGAGGTTGAGAGGCTGCTGTCCATCCAGTCATCAAATACGCACTCAAAGCAGCCAATCAGCAGTCTCCACCTGTCTCAACAGTCAACACAAACCCACACATACGTTAATGGGAGGAGCCAAATATGTAAAACATGGGACATGATCATGATCACGGACCAACACCTGTGCTCGAGCCTGAAGGCTAAAATACACAAAATATAGAATCTTTAATCATGTCTACGATGACCCCCCACCCCTCCCCCCACCCCAAACACCATTTAATGAATCACGGCTTTCTAATATGTTCAATATCTTTCAGGTGAAACTGCTGGCTCAAAGGTTTTCAGTCATTTCTGCCCAGGAAACAGCAGCCAAAGCAAAGGAGGAGCACGGGGAGGAGCAGAAACCCACACAGGTGCAGGGCGAGTGATCTGTTGCCTTTCCTCCATCAGTGGAAAAGTCATTTAGTTCTTTGATCCAGCCTGAAGTACCCAAATAACTCATGAGTGGATCCTGTTTTAGCTTCAAGCTGCTGGTTGAGCAAAATATTACATTTAAAGTTTTTATGTTGGAGTTCATTGTTTTTCTTTCTGTAGTTCAAGACCTTGTGTCCGTGTCGATGCAGCATCATCAGGCACGCACTCTTTATTTACAGAACACACACATTTATAACAGGAAAGAGTCGCTACTCTCGATGCGCCCGGCCTCAGGGTGCTCTCTCTCTCAAAGCAGTGGCTCTTGCTTCTCACTGTCAAGTATGCAGATCAGCTACAGCACCTCTGTGTGGGCATGTGTCCATCTCCAGGTCTGGGCAAACTGCCTAATAAGCACAGGTTAATTAGGGAATGCACAGCCAGTGTCCCAAATACTCCACCTACTCTCTGCACCGCACTGCACCACTCCTCCTCCTGCAGTTGAGCCAGAACCGTGCCCCTCTGCGAGCATGTTTCACTGAAAAGCATGAGCTAGATGAATCCATCATGAAGCAAACATATATCATATATGTTTGCAATATATCACAGGAGACAAATACAGGGAGCTGTGTTGAAATTCTTCATGCGTTATAAACTATTATCCACCTTTTCTGACAGATGGTGACAGATTCAAAAAGCGATCCCATTGAAATCAATTCTGCAGCAGTGAAAGCATCACTAACAGTGGAGAAGGATCCCAAAATATGTAAGTCACAATATGAGAATGTTTATATGTAAAATTGAGAAAAATACAATAAAAAACATGGCTGATGATTACTATCATCTTTTTCTACAGCGTGTGAAAATGCACCACTCTCAGATTTCTCTTCTGGTTTGAAGGTACGACTTCCTGTGCAAGAAAAACGTCTGACACTCGTTCAGCCAGACCTGACAGCTTGTTTCACTGCAGCTGCTGCACCTGAGTGTTTCTTTACTACAGGAGAGGTTTCATCTGTTTTCTTTGCTTGATTGTTTTCAGTTCTTATTGCTTGCTGCATTTTAGGTGAAGGATCTGGCCCGGATGTTTTCAGCCAATACAACAAAGGAGAAAACAATCGGACTAAAAGAGAAACGGAGAGAAGAACAGAAACCTGCAAACGGGGCAAACCACAGTCAATGTCATTTAGAAAGCAGAGAGCATAATGTGGTATGTACTGTAGAGGGTGTAGAGGGGTGAAGCAGGAAATGCTGCTAAAGCAGGAAGTGTTGGTTTTTCTTCCGATGATATTCTTGGTATGAGTGAAAACAGAAACATATATTCCCTTTTTGGGTTATGCAACCACCAAAGAGGGTGATTCTTAGTTTTTAACAAATTCTGTTTCCTCTATCGTTTTGCGCTGACTTCACCACAATCTGACCAAGAAGTCTAAAAAAAGAGCTAAAAGTCATGTTGAGATAGCACAACTGTGCCGGGGTTAGCACATGTTTTCTAGTTTTACACTTTCTGTGTGAAGCTTTCATGTTCTCCTTTGGCTGACCTGATGTGGCATAAGTGGGAAAGAAGATGTTGTTTTATCATCTTTACTGCTGACTTTGACCTTTTTTATCAAAAGACAAAATGACCGTCTGTTAAGCAGCTGCTAGAAAGTAAACTGGACTTTTGTTGTAGCTCTTCCAACTCCCCAATTCTATAAGACCAGAACACGTCTGGGACTCCATTTGGACACCAATCAGAAAGTAGTGCTTTGTAATAACACAAATTTTGCTATTGATCCAATACAATACTAGTACTGCCAATACTGATGCTTTGAACCTATAAAGGCAGCTTATGTAGGAGAGAGCAGTGTCTCATGATTTATGAGCTTAATCATCACTAATTGAAACATTGTGAACACATTTTACTGGACACTAAATCATTGTGATTTTTATTTTGTACAATAATGAGTTAACAAAACACACCTTTTGGGTTTTCATGTGTTCTGAAACTGGATTATTTTGGAGACATCTCTAAAGGACTTTGGGTCGCTGTGCTGTAAGCTAACAATAAAATAGATGTGTAGTCAACACAAAAAGGTTCAGACATGTTTCATACTGCATGTTCAAGGGTTTTTTTTTTCATTTCCAAGAAAAAAAAAAATTCAACACTATTAGTAACAAAGTAACAATCCTATCACACAAGTATTGATCCGATACCAATACCACCGTTGGTATTCATACCATCGATATTTAGTTGGATCCGCCCACCTCTACCACAAAGTCCATGGTTGGGTGATAATTCGATGGATACTTGAGTGCCTACTATCTTTCAGGTGAAGCTGCTTATCCAGAAGCTTTCAGCCAGGGAAACTAAAGATCATCAAAAAGAGAAAGACCCAGACATGAAGGATCGAAACCACTCAAAGGTACGGCACACATTTCATATTTAAAATATCTGTTTCAGATTTTTCCTCAAGCTTTTAGTCCTGAGTTTTGGAACTGCAGCCAGTGCTCGATTAGCAGCTGATTTGCTGGAAATGTGGAAACTCAAGTTTCAAACATGTCTTATTGTTTCAAAATAAAATCCTTTTTAACATTTTCTGATGCTTTTAATATGAAAGAGCAGTTGTGGTTTGTGTTAGCAGCTAGGTAACTGTGTTTTGGTTTGGTTGTTTTTAACTGTGAAAGCTAACAAGTAGGTAGCTGAAGACCATGGAATATTATTATAGCTTTTAACAAGCGGTGCTGTTACTGCAACTCCAAACTTAAAGCTTTTTTTAAACAGTGCCCCGTCACTACTGTTGTTGCTTTGTTCCCCTCATCCTCTTTTTCCTTCTTTCTTATTATTCTCAGAAGGATGAATCCTTTCGTTTACATTTATTTGTTTGCATCATTGTTGTCATGGAGTTTGTTTAAACAGAATTATGTGTGCCACTTGCAACAAGCATGAGTGGAGGCAGGTTGGTCCCCCTAAGGGAGGTCAGGTCTTGCCTACTGTCACTGTAAACTTTTCACATTACTACTGATGTAGTTTAAAATGTGTCAGCCCTTTGGGTGCCCCCTAATGGCCTGGAGAGGGGGACCAAAAAAAAAAGTAAAAACAGTTTGATCACGTCTCATTTGCATTCATTGCAGGTATGATTCCTGTTTCCTGGCATTGTTATATTTACAGATGTATTGTTTTTGTTGTAACTGTAGTGGATATAATGCTGGATCCGGGCACAGGGAAGCAAGTGAGAGCCAGAGAAGAGAAGCAGAAAGCTCCAGAGGCTTAGATGTAATTCAGCAATCTGCTTGGGCTCAGCTGCCTGATCCATGGGAAATCTTACTGGGAGGTGGAGGTTAGCAACACGAGCATCTGGGTGTAATAAAAGCCAGCACAAGCCGTAAGGAGAACCTCTCACAAAACCCCAAAAATGATTCCTGGGTGATCGCAAAAAGATGACAAAGTCTGCACAGTCCTCACAGAACCACCTGCTTCCTTTGCCCAAAGGAAAACCTCACAAACGTTGGAGTTTTTGTGGATTACAAGGAAGGTTTTGCGTCATTCTACGAACCACAGTGTTTGTTTACTGGGGAACTTCACCCCTATTTCAGTTTGCATGTTAAAGAAGATGCTTACCATCAGTAACTATGCATGGGTGTTTGTGTATATGTGCAGTTCTTATTGTTATATTTTTTCTTTAAGTGCCATGTTTGGTAGATTATGCGTAAGTTCTGCCCGGGTGTTAATGGTAAATCATTCAGTCCCAGTCTGCTGTCATGTATAAGCCTAGATGTTGCTTTTGTTTCATGAAAAATAAATAAACGCATCTATCTCTCTGTCTCTCTCTTCCTTATCATCCAGTGAGGAGGATATGACAATTACAGAGTGCAGCTACTACACTTTTATTAGTGTTCAGCATGAAAAGCATGAAAAAAAGCCCTGCGTGCTAAATGAGGAGTGTCTTTTGCGCCCCACCTTCTCCTTTACACTTTACTGTCTAAAAGTATTAAATACATTAAATACCCACCTAATCGTTCTAACTGATGTCATGTAAAAGATCGCATCAGGCTTCCCGTCAGTTTTAAACTTTGATTTTTGGGGGGATTATAGTATTGGTAAAAAACAATCCACTTCTAACCAAGAAAAAAAGTGTCGGCATGAAAAACTAATTAACTGATTAAACTCATTATGACTTCACCTTGACTGCCTGTCTTACACATTAAACGGCTTTTATCGGAAGCTTGTTTTAATATGTATTGTGCTACTGTTGTAAGCTACGTTAAATACTGTTATAAAAAAATATCAGTTAAAAATATTCAAAATATCAGGATCAGGAAGATGTCAGCTGTGTTTGTATTTGTTTTCTCTCGTTATTCTTTCTTTTTTCCCCTTTTTTTTTTCCTCATGACGTTTGTGTGTTTGTTTCTTTTCCATGACGTTCCCAGTAACCGAGTATTACGTAGTGACGTGTCGCAACTCCTTACAGTTGAATTTAAAGGGCTGGTTTCGGGATTAATATGGAAAAAAACGAAACTGAAACTGAACCAGAGAGGAACAAAGTTTGGAGACAGCAGCAGATCGCACAGCCGAGGATCGAGACACACGAAGGAGCAGGTAGGCTGCTCAGCGCTTTGGTGTTTACTTTTTGAAAAGTCTCATGACAAAATAACCTGACAGTCTCACTAACACTCCCTCTCGTGCCTGCATGAGTGAAGGAGAATCAGATAATATTAAAATATTACGACTTCGTATAATATTATATATTATATGAATTTTATTTTGTGTAGATGCTGTGAAGTCATCTTGTGTGTGAATTAAAATCTAACAAGTTGATGTTAACTGATAGTTTGCAGAGTGCAGCACACAACGTTATATAGGCACAAACTTAACTCCAGTTAATTACACGTCGATCGTTTGAAGATAAGGAAGCTGTTACAACCTGCACTGTGTGCTCAAACGACTTTTTCCACTAGGCTGCTTTTCTTTCCATGGCAGGAATAAACAAATCCAACCTGAAATACAAATACTGCTCTTGGAGAGTCATTTTAACTCCTTCTAGTCCAGAGCAGACATGGTGTGAGTGTTTGTGCTGTGCAAAGGAAAATGTCACTTCCCCCTTCTTCACGCATGGTTTATATAAAGAGACATGATATAACCATAAATGAATGTTTTATGGTGACCTGCATCAATAAAACTAATTACTAATTGCATTTATGTAGATCCCCTATGTACATGACCCATGTCTTTGTACATTTATATTTGACTAAACATCATGTACACTATAACCACACATAAACATTCATTTTTTCTCCTACACCAAGTTGATTGGGATTAGACACAAACTTATGCAACACAACTCCAAACGGTTCATGTGTAACAGTCACTGTTACACATGAACCACTGAATAGTACTTTTGTCGCACTGTATAAGGGTCTTAGATTTGAATTCAGGCTGGGGACAGTGTGGCGTTTGCATGTTCTCCCTGTGCCCGGGTGGGTATTTCCTCACACACTACACAGACATGTTAGGTCAATCATGTTGCATATTGTTTAATCTTAAGCCCAGGTCACTCTTGATGTAATCACAATGTAATCTTACTGAGACAGAACTCTTTAACTTCCTGTTTTCATTTGGCTAGAGAAATAAATAAATATCTCATTAATCTCATATGGATATGTATTTCTGATATAAGGACATCTGTGTTAGTAACTATGACAGCATTGCACCGAAAAAGCTATTTTTAACCTGAAACCCGCATTAAACCCAGTAAACTACTGTACAAGTAGTTTGGTTCCTAATGTTAAGAAAAGCACAATACTTGAAATAATCTGGAAGAATACTTACATTTCCGAAAGTTTTAAACACAGCCAGTATGCAGCCTGTACCACAACTACTATGGTCACAAGCAAAATAAAAATAAAAATGATAAAGCTCTCAATTTAAGTTTTATTAATCACCTGGCTATTAGAATGAAGAGAAACAGTAATAAGAAAACAGATGAAAGAAAAACTTCTTGCCAGAGGATGTGGAGGTGTGGTGAAATTTAGGGAAAGATAGACATAGAGTTGAGGATGTTAAAGTAAATTAGACATCATTAAATCATACACCGCTCATTTTTGCTTTACTGACAAATATGTTGATAATATTTTTTTTACAGACACCCAACTTATCAACATGAACGTTCAGGTTTGCCACTGCGGTTGGACCAAACGTACAACTTACCACGGCTTGAGAGTTCACCAGGGATTGAAGGGATGCACGCCAAAGGGAATGAGGATCCCTCAAAGTGAACAATCCAGGTTCTCCCATAAACCGAGCTACAATGAACCTCAAATCAAAATAGAAGAGCCTTTTGTGGATTACTTCAAGAGTTCTGGTGAGTGTTTGTGCTGATGTAGGACCAGGAGAAATATCCTCACTAAAACTTCTGTTATCATCCCAGTTTACAGTGACTGTCTTCTTTCTCTACAGTGTTTGAGACTCCACAGCGCGCTCGTCAAACTACTGAACTTGAAGATTCCAGAGCTCGTAATTATCTGCAATCTTCTGTCGGTGGACAGCAGGTACTGCATATTTCTTAAGGACGACCATTCAGATGCATGTAAAATGGACTTACACAGAAGTATACATTATCAAGCCAAAATAAAGCTCCTCATAAAGAGCACAAGGTGGCCGAAGACATCACTTTGCCAGTTTGCTAAGAATTTACAGGCCTTTTGCCTGCATTGTTCAACAGATTAATTCCTGATTTCAAAGTAAAACTATATAAACATTAGTTTTATTCTTCCTCCAAAGGTAAAGAGTATGTAACCTGAAACCCTTATTAAACCCATTCAACTACTGTACCTTTAGTATCACATTCTGAGTTTGGTTCAAAATGTTAACAAAAGCACGATACTTCAAATAATTTGGAACAACACTTAGTTTTCTGACGGTTTTAAATACAGCCACTATGCAGTCTAATACCACGACTACTATGGTCACAAAAAATAAATAGAAATGATAAAGCTCTTAATTTAAGTTTTATTGATCGCCTGCCTACAAAAATGAAAAGAAACAGATGAAATAGAAACTGCTTACCAGAGGAGTCCAGAGGTGTGGTGAAATTTAGGGAAAGATAGACATAGAGTTAAGGATGTTGTTAAACTAAATTAGACACGAACTACATCCTTAAATCATACGCTGCTCATTTTTGCTTCACTGACAAATATGTTGATAATATTCTGTTGCAGACTCCCAGCTTATCCAACATGGACGTTCAGGTTTGCCACTGTGGTTGGACCAAATATACAACTTACCACGGCTTGAGAGTTCACCAGGGAATGATGGGATGCACGCCAAAGGGAATGAGGATCCCTCAAAGTGAACAATCCAATTTCTCTCATAAACTGAGCTACAATGAACCTCAAATCAAAATAGAAGAGCCTTTTGTGGATGACTTAAAGAGTTCTGGTGAGCGCACCGATGGTACAGCATTTGTGCTGATGTAGGACCAGAAAAAATGTCCTCACTAAAACTTCTATTATCATCCCAGTTTACAGTAACTGTTGATGTATTTCAGCATTTTATGTATTTTAGCAGTATAGTGACCCCAACATCACGCTTAAACCATTTATAACTGATAACAGGCATAGAACAGTTTACAGTGACTGTCTTCTTTCTCTACAGTCTTTGAGACTCCACATCGCTCTCGTCTAACTACTGAACTTGAAGATTCCAGAGCTCGCCGAGTTCTGGACTTTTCTATTGGTGGACAGCAGGTACTGCATATTTCTTAAGGACGACCATTCAGATGCATGTAAAATGGACCCATACTGAAGTATACATTATGAAGCCAAAATAAATCTCCTCATAAAGAGCACAAGGTGGCCAAAGGCATCATTTTGCTCATTTGCCAAGAATTTAACAGGCCTTTGGCTGCATCGTTCAACAGATTCATTGCTGACTTCAAAGTAAAACTACGTAAACATTAGTTTCATTCTTCCTCCAAAGGTAAAGAGAATGTAACGAGTTCCATTTGTTTGTTTGTCTGCCTGTCTTTCTGTTTCTTAGCAAGATGTTAGTTTTCAATATCATTTTCAAATTTTGTGTGATGTTTGATACCAATAACAGCTCCAGCCGATTTCATTTTGGTGAACAGAACTTCACTACAATAGGCCTTGGAGGACATGAGCACCTAGGATGACTAAGCATTTTACCTTGACCTTCTTTGTTTGAGCGTGAGGTCAAAGTTGACCCTTGCGCTCTGTTGCTCTTGTTGTAGCTTATGGTTGGCACAGCTCAGAGCTCAGTAAGCAGCAATCAGTCTTAAACAGAAAGCTCTGTGTTTGCATACAGCTCAGTCAAAGCCACCACACCCCTAACTTTGGGCCTTTATTAATATCCACATAGATAGATCATATAGCCAATTTTTTGACAGTAAAACTGTTAGGAAGGGGGCAACTATTGTAGTTTTGTACCTGGTTTTAAACATGTATTTTAATCCTATTTAGCCTGGCATTTTGACACTAGAGTCTGTCTGTTGGGACTGAATCACTTTCGGAGCCATCCTCCAGTGGCCACTAGAGGAACTGCTGTTTATGAGAATTCAGGTTTATGAGAAACCATTTTCCAGCTCAGTTCTCCAGGTTGATTAATAATTGGATTGTTTATCCACCATTACATTAACATTTGCAGTGTCCAGTGACATGCTTCATGTGTGCTATCATCTCTGGTACAAGCTCAAAGCAGGAACTCTTTTAAAAGCGCTATACAAATACAGGCAAAAAAAAAAAAAATGCTCGCAAACCTGAAAAACACAAAACTCTGGTGCCAGCAAATCTCAGCATAACTGTCGACTCTCTTTTTTTAAAATCTCATTATAACTTGTAAATATTATACGTGTCCTTTGTCCTCTTTCAAGGCTAAACGAGAAAAACTGAAAGCTCATTTACAGCAACAAATTCATATCAGAGAGCATAAAATGGCAGAAGTCAGATCATCAGTAACAGACTGCAAGGTAAAGACTGTAACATATGTTTGACTTTTTTGTTTTGTTGTTTTGTTTGCTTTAATATCTTTGCTCTAAATCCTCCACTCTGTTTGACGGCTTTCAGGCTAGTTTGGATGCAGAGTGGCTGGAAGTCAACGATTTCTTCTCAGACATAATAAAAGTTGTGGAGGATGCTCGGCAGCAAGCCCTTCAGCCTCTGGAGGAAAGGTTGGTCCTGTGAGATTATGTTGCAGTTAGTCTCTTAGTTCATCAGTGAGGAACAGCTTAACATCACCACGGAGATCCTTTGTGTTGCTATGGTGCAGTACATTTGAATAAAACAGGCTCTCCTGTGCACACTCTAGGAGACGGAAAGTAAAAAGAGACACTCAGGATCTCCTCCAGAAGCTTCAGAGAGAAATTGATGTGCTCAAAAAGGCCATTGATGAGTCAATCAAAAACCCAGACTTGGAGGTGAGCCACAAGGTCCTGAAGTCCATCTTCTGGTCTTTTTAATACTGGAGCATAAAAGCACTTAAAAGAGGAAACATTTAATTTCTATTCTGTGGCAGTTCTGCTTCATTTAAAATCATTACATTTAATGATGTCTCCACACATATACAGGTTTCTCCTCTAGCAGGCCTGAATGACTCTAACTGGAAAAATGTACATGTTGACACTTCACTGTCCTTTGCCACACTGAGAGCTACGACTTCAACCATGATGAAGCAAATTCACAAGGAACTGGATAAACTCTCACCCATCGGTGAGTCTTTTGATTCATCATGACTTGTGTTAAAATCTATACTTGATATACAGCATCTTACTCAGATTTCTACTTCCACAGAATTCAAGAGGATTCCTATATTTGCAGGTGTGTATGTCAAATTAAAAACAGTATTAAAATAGAAAGAAATGGCAATTGTTCCACATTTTCATTGTAAATACACACAAGACACACACTGATGGACAACAGACAAGTCCCAGATGTTGACACTGACTAACAGAAGGAAACAGGTGCGGCTCAAATGTTGAAAGGATGGAGCCTCAGTTTCTTATTGGAAAAAATCCTTTGGGAAATTATCATGTTTGACCTAAGTTATAACTGATTTCAAAATAAAATCCCCATGATACTTACAGTATAGGTATTTAGATTCTTTAAACTCCGGCATTTAAAATAAAAACCTCTTGTGATGTATTAGATGTAATAAAAGTTTTTATTGTCCAGAATTGGACAATAAGTTTTTGTTAGATATGAAAATTCATATGTAGTTTACTAAACTAAAATCTAATTTTCTTATGTAATATTCAAAGGTCATTTAGAAAACAATGGCAAAGATAATTTTAAGATAACCAATTTTAATATTTTCTCACTTGTTATCTTTTTATCCAGTTAATACAAGTAGCTGGTGAGGTGTCGAAACTGTATGACATGAGTTATATTTTTTCTGTTGATGATCTCTTTCTGGTCGTACTGTAACAATAAAATCATCTTTTTAATCACTTGTGTTCTTTTGACTGCAGTGGACGTGAAGCTGGACCCCACCACCGCACACCAAAGACTTGAAATTTCTGATAATGGGAAAAAAGTGAAAGATAGTGGAAATATGTCGACAGATCCTGACTCTCTGCAGAGGTTTGATGTATTTGGAAGTGTCCTGGGGCTCAACAGGCTGTCCTCTGGCAGGGCATACTGGGAGGTGGAGGTCAGGAATAAGCCCGGGTGGGATCTGGGTGTGGCGAGACGTGACGCAAACCGCAAGGGGAAACTCTCAATCAATCCTGACAACGGTTACTGGGTTGTTGTACATTATGAAGATCAGAAATATGCAGCCCTAACGACACCACCAGTGAGCCTTTCACCTAAAAGGAAACCTCAGAAAGTCGGGGTGTTTGTAGATTATGAGGAAGGTCTCGTGTCCTTTTACGATGTGACATCTCAGTCTCACATCTTCTCATTTACTGAGTGTTTGTTCGGTGGTGAGATCCTTCCATACTTCAGTCCACATCTGAAACAAAATGAGAAAAACAGCAATCCTTTGATTATCACTGCTGTGCAAAAGCAGTAGTAATCACATGCACTGGATCTGGTGCAGTGAATGCATCACTGGTAAGCAATATATGTGTCCAGGTGTGCAGTAACAGTTTAATGTTTTTTCTGTGTTTAAACAGAGTTTTCTTACCTCTCTACCAGGCATTTGCTTGCCCAATTTTCAACATTATTCATTATAACATGCATTGATGAAGATCTCCTGACTCAGGTTTTTATGTACTATATTTTCTCACTTTTATTTTCATTTGAAAAGTAAAAACTAAGTCTTACATACAGCAGTGCAAATGTATGAATTTACAGAAACAATTGTTAGCATGCGTGTTGAAACACCTTTTGCAAAAGACAGAAATGACAAAATCTCTTCTAAAGATAAAGCTGTTAAAACACTTTAGACACTATTCCTGTTTCTTTAAGAAAAAACATTAGGACATATTATGATCAAATGATGTTGCGTACTGATCACCAGTAACTGGAGCTGGTGCATTTTTCAAAATCAGCTATTAGCCAATTCCTATCACAGTAGCATGAAAACACTATTTTTTAAAGTTTTGTTTTATTTATCTTCTAATCCCTTATAAAACAAATTGCAGACAACCAGCAGACTGAGGAACTTCCTCTGAAAGCTCTTGGATTATCCCACTGTTGGTCTCCTTCACTCACTCACGTGTCCCGGATAAATGTCTTCACAGAAATTTTAAACACTTTGAACAATTTTTTCACTGCCCCTTATTTGGACATTTGTAGCCTAAACCTCTGAGTGCTATGTCACGTTTGCAGCATTAAAATCATCCACCTAGATAAAGGTAACAATAAGAAGTAATTTTGATATGAATCCCTTGAATGCAACAGGACACTTGACTTTGTTGTACGTGGACTGGTGTATGTATGAATCTGAATCCTTTAGTAAATAATATAAGTGTGTGTATGTGCTTTTCTACTCACTTTGAGCAGATTGCTTTCTCACTACAAGCCTTGGGGTACTGGGGGTAATTCAGGACTCAGGATCTGTGACACACAGGGGAGCCAGGGATCAAACCACAAACTATGCCAATAGCAGATGGCCTGGCTTACCAACTAAGCCACAGGAGCCTCTAAAGTGTTAAGTTACCTTTGTGCAATTAGGGTTATATCAAATGTCTGCTTTCTTAAGAGTTGCAAGACTTGAGTACTTGAAATCTCTGTGTGCCTGTGACATTTGAACTCTGCTGTGATCCCTTCCACCGCCATACACACACATATACTCATATTCATATAAAAAAAACCAAAAATTATTTATAACCACGAAAAATTAATACCTATTCCTAGGTGCTTTGGGCATTTTGACCCCTTGAGTGATCTGTTGGTCCCCACAAGTACAGCATCATGCCAATTTCATGTGCTAAAAAGGTGTCTAAACATGCACACACACAGACACCTCAGCACTCTTCCCACGGCTCTGACTATAAATGCTGTTTGTTTTAATTGTATAACAAAGGATGGATTACGAGTTCTTCTTGTTGTGTTTGGCTGATTGTCCATCACTTACTGTGTCAACAAAATGTTTACTTACTTGCTCTTTGTAGATCTGTTTTACAGATCCTTTTAGTAACTATTTCAATCTGCTCAATCATTTGTTTCATTTTGTAGTTTTGCTTGTCAGACTTCTTACATTGTGGTCTTCAGGAGTCACTATATTCCATTTAATAGATTTGTGTAATATATTTTATGACATCAGATGTACAGAAATGAATAAAATTGTCATTTAGGAACATTTGTTTTGCATTTTTTTGTCATGATGTTACCACAAATAAATTTGTGGCATATACATATAATGTATTATTATTATTATTATTATTATTATTATTATTATTATTATTATTATTAATACTACTAATAATAATAATAATTGATATTATTATTTATTTCTCATTTAGGTGAATGTGTCAGTAACAACAAGGTGATGCTGCTTTTATCTCCTTTGAGTTGAAATGTGTCCCAATAACCACAGTTTATCTTTACAAGATTCACTTCTGACTTTACTGCACTTTTATTTGTTTCTGTCACAAACACTCACCTAATTTTCTCGTAGTTATTTTTTTTAGATATCTTGCTTGATCAGATGTGACTAGAATAAGGCTTCTTGAACCATTATAAGCTTCATTCTGACCTGTGATTCTCATCAAACAGTTCCCCTTCACCTGGTCCTCTATTATCGTGCAGCAGGTTCTCCTCAGAACCATCCACAAAGGCAGGGAGCTATTGAAAGATTCCATCAAACCCTGATGTTCTTGTTGTATGCTTATTATACAGAACTGGATCCTGACTGGGAGGGGAGACTGCCGTGGCTCATGCTAGCAAGAAGTCACCCAACGTAGTACTGGGTTCAGCCCATATGAATTGGTTTTTGGTCACACTGTTCAGGGTCCAGGAGCAGTTTTACAGGATGACTGGAAGACCCTCCCACCTCCTGTAAATCTGGCAGACTATGTTAATGGCTTTAGAAGGAGGTTGTATGAAGCTGTAAAACAGGCGAAAGTTCAACTGAACACAGATGAAAAATCAGTTTTGCTGTAGAGCTGAAACACTTGAGTTTAGTTCAGGGGACAAAGTGTTGGTACTGCTTCCTGTTATTAACTTGTCCATATTCTGTACTGCAGCAGGTGTTAGATCAAAATTATCTGGTTGCTACTCTTGAACGCAGAAAGAAATCACAACTTTTTAATGTAAACCTGTTAAATCTCTACGATGTTCCTGGATGTGGTGCAGAGGATGTGACATCAATTGTTGTGGCAGCTCTTTCAGAGGGGTTGGTTAGTGGGAGGGTCGAAACTGGGGAGGAATGTTCGTCCATTTTACAGGGATGTCTGAAAAACTCTGAGTTGCTCAGTAACTTGGATGCTTTGTTGGGACACTTAGCAGAGTCTAACAAGGAAGAATTGAAGAAGCTAACACTTTCTTTTCACTAATTGTTTTCTGACACCCCCTTGGTTACCCAAGTAATTGGGTATGGCATTGATGTTGAATGTTTGGCAGCATTTCTATCACACTTCAATGGAAAAACAGGATCAACTGAAGTCTGAAGTGAAGTACATGTTGATAATATTGCTTCATGTTCAAATTGATCATCCCCATGCTTGCTCGTACAAAAACCAGATCTGACCTTTCAACCCTGCACCGATTGTCGTAAAGTTAACCAGGTCACAAAGATGGATTCTTTCCATTGTCACGTGTCAATGACTGTGTGGACGGGATAGTCTCAGCAAAATTTGTCAGTAAATTTGACTTGTTAAAAGGTTACTGGCTGTGTTCAGATGCAGGCAGTAGCGGTTTTTGATACGGGCGACACGGGCGGTTGCCTGGGGCGGCATCGTTGTGGGGGGCGTCACGGGCATCGGCAAAACAAAATGTAAAAAAAATTGCTCGTACTCATGTTTTCTATCACCCATATTCTGGGAGTTAGGCCGCCGATAAGTTTCTCAAAGCATTTATGCAACTGGGCGATAGTCATTCAGGCAGCTCACCATGTTCTTCTTGGGCACTGGAGTGGCTGACTTAAAGCGGGATGGTATAATAGACTGTAGCAGTGAGAGGTTGAAGATGGTGATGAGAACACTTTAACAGTCTTTGTTGTTGTTGTTGTTACACTCTCAGTATGTATGAGAGTATGAGAGGTGTGTGGCCCTCCAATTCTGTTCCTTCTGCAAATATACCCCAAACCGTGTTGTCAAAACAGTCCTGTAGGGCTGTGGTGGCTTCTGCGGTCCACACTTCTGCGGTCCGCCTGATCACTTTCTCTGTACAAAAACAAGAGGCAAGGGGAAATCTTACTGGAAAATCCTTGGGAAACCTTACTGGGAGGTGGAGGTTAGCAACACAAGCATCTGGGTGTAATAAAAGCAAGCACAAGCCATAAGGAGAACCTCTCACAAAACCCCAAAAATGATTCGCACAAAGTTGACAAAGTCTGCACAGTCCTCACAGAACCATCTGCTTCCTTTGCCCAAAGGAAAACCTCACAAACGTTGGAGTTTTTTTGAGTTACGGGGAAGGTTTTGTGTAATTCTACAAACCAAAGAGTGTTTGTTTACTGGGGAACTTCACCCCTATCTCAGTTTGCATGTTGAAGAACATGGTGCCACTGCTAGCCATCAGTATACATGGGTGTGGTATTTTTTGTGAACTGGTTTGTGTATATGTGCATTTGTTTTTATTATATTTTTTCTTTAAGTGCCATGTTTGAAGCAAGTTCTACCTGGGTGTCAGTGGTAAATCATTCAGTCCCAGTCTGCTGTCACATATTGCTTTTGCTTCATGCTGGAAATGGAAAATAAATAAACTCATCTATCTCTCTGCCTCTCTCTTCTTTATTGTCCAGTGAGGAGGATATGACGCTTTTATGTGTTTAGCTTAAAAAAACATTTTTTTAAATGACCTGCGTGCTAAATGAGGAGTGTCCTTTGCACACAAAGCCCCACCTGTGTGACAAACACCTCCACTTTTACACTTTAGGTATCAAAAATAGATTTTAGCATCTATATGTCAACTGTTTGTATTTGTTTTTTTCTCTCTCTCGTTTTTCTTAAAGAATAAATGAACGTTGTTCCCTTTTTTTCCTCATGACGTTTATTTGTTTATTTCTTTTCCATGACGTTTCCAGTAACCAAGTATTTCGCAGTGATATGTCGCAACTCCTCACAGTTTCGGGATTGATTTTGCCGAAAGGAAACTGAAACTGCTGAATCTTTATTAGAGAGGAGCAGAGTGTGGAGAAAGCAGCAGATCTCACAGAGGAGCATCGAGATACGCAGGAGCGCAGGTAGGCTGCTCTGCACTTTGGTGTTACTTTGAACTTTTTGAAATGCTTCATGATAAAATAACACGACAGTCTCACTGACCCACTCACTCTCGTGCCTGCATGAATGAAAGCCTTGTTTGTAGAAGAATCAGATTATATTAAATCATTACTCCTTTGTATAATACTATAAGTATTATATATATGTTTTATATGTATTTTATTTTGCGTAGATGCTGTGACGTCATCTTGCATGTGAAATAAAATCTAAAAAGTTGTTAGTTAACTCGTAGTTTGTAGAGTGCAGCACACAACGTTATACAGTTGGGGGTTTTGATGTAGGCGACATGGTGGGGGCGGGATTATGGGCATCGGCAAAAATAGTTGCTGGCACCAATGCTGCCAACGCATTTTTGTGCTTGCATGGGTACCAGTCAGTTTTCTATTGCCCATTTGTGGCGAGTAAGGGCGCCCTCCGTTTGCGAGGTGCGCCTGTTGCTTGCTGCACAGGGAGGAGAGGGGCGGGGCGGCGAGGTATTCTCTGGCTCGGTGTAGCGGTATCTAATAACCAGCTCACGAAACAAAAACAAACCAACGGACACAAAAACACCAGACTTATAATTTGCACCGATGTGTTTTCTAAATTCTATCACACAGATATACTCGAAAATTGAGCGCGAGAGCCCTCGGTGCGCCTACTTGCTGCTGCTGCTGTGCTGAAGTCTCACACACAACCTGTCGAGGGG
>NW_005187713.1:488016-500130 GCF_000239375.1 Pundamilia nyererei
ACGCTTTACCATTTATGTATAGGATCGATATTTCACCACATTTATGCTTTATTTAGGCTGATGGCCACCCTTCCCCAGCCTGGCTCTGTGGGAGGTTTCTTCCTGTTAAAAGGGAGTTTTTCCTTCCCACTGTCGCCAAAGTGCTTGCTCGTAGGGGTCATATGATTGATTTCTGTATGTATTATTGTACCTCATAATGTAGACCTTACAATATAAAGTGTCTGGAGGCTACTGTTGTTGTGATATATAAATAAAAATTGAATTAAATTATTCAATATTATGTATAAGTACATACATGTTGTAGCTTGATAATGTTTTTTAAAATCTCAGTGGAATGGTGACAGTTTTAATGTATATCTTTACTGACATGAACTCTCCACACTAAGACACAAAACTGTAATATCAGTGTTTGTTTTTTTTTGTTGCACATTCAGTGCCACTAGAGGGCGCCTAATCACTGTGCAACACAAGCGAGTCCGAGGTGTAATTTTTGACAGTTTCACTTTAAAAAAAAAAAGTATTTTTATATATAAGGGGTAATATATTTGTCTTAGTATTTTATATGTCTGTCTTGTAAAGTGGAACAGAGAAATGATGGGTAACTGAGGGGCAAAAACAATATGGTCATCATTTCTTTCTGATATAAGGACATCAGGACATCATGCAGTAATGCCTTGAAAGGTTACTTTTAACCTGAAAAGCACAACTTTTAATAGTAAAAAAAACTCTTCTAAAAGTAGAGTATACACCATAGCAGAAACTATGAACACACAACAAGCCTTTAACAAGACAAGCTGGAACCACACAGGAAACACACCTTGAGGGAGAAAATGACAAAGAACAAAGGAGGACTCAGACATTGTTTACATACTAGGAAATCAGGGAGATGCAAAACACCAGGGAACACAGCTGAATGGAATCAGACTAACGGGCTGGGAAGTGGGAAGCAAAACTGAATAAAAAACACTCTTGATACGTGGACTATCAAAATTAATCATGAGGCAACAAACACTGAGAACAGGATTAAGATGTGAACCATAAAAAAGCCAGAATGTCAACAATACAGAACTGTAATACAGATAAATAAATTAAAAACCTGCAAAACACCCCAAAACTCAAAACTCTAGGATCATGAGGAAATAATTTTTTTTTATTTTATTTCATTAGCAGAAGACAAACAATAATAACCAAATTGTTTGGAAAGAATAGCATTAAAATCAATTATTGAAGCAAACTAGTGATAAACTACCCTCACTGATAATTCACACATTACTCATATTATTCCTAAAATCTAAAACCACATTTTCTAAACAGTGCATGTATTTTTAATAATTGAACTCTTACTGGTTTCCCTGTTGTTTACACCCTTTTCTGTCTACTTCAGATACTCAACTCATCCAAAATGAGTCTTCAGGTTTGCCACTGTGGCTGGTCCAAAACGACAAGTTACCAGGGCCTCAGAGTTCACCAGGGAAAGATGGGATGTACACCAAAGGGAATGAGGATCCCTGAACATGAACAATTCAGTTACCTTCCTACAGTGACTATCCTGAGTCCTCAGATCAAATTAACAGACCCATTTATGGATATTTTCAAGAATTCTGTGAAGTCTGGTGAGTGCGCTGATTGTACTGCTGCCCTATAGTTACACTTTGTGCAGCTGCAGAGGATAAATTTATCACTTTGACAGTTCGTTACAGTGTATTCTCACATTGTTAAGGAATGATTTACTAAAAAATAAACAAAGAATATGCAGGAAGAGTTAAAATAATCGTTCCTTATAATGTGTCACACAAACACAACAGATTCAAACGCAAGCTACTACAGCTGGCCCAGAATCACAGTTGATCAGGACCTCGGAGATCTCCAGGGAGGGATGAGATCTACACAAAATCAACTGGAAGAGAACAAAGTTCAACTCTGGAGAAATCATCAAGAAGAATCTCATCAAAAGTGCAGCAGACCAACTTTCAGTCCTTCAGTCAAGGAGGAGGTATGGCTTTTTCACCGAAATATGAAAAATTACACTAGATTAGCATCGAACTGTATAATCACATCTGTTCTCTCCAGCAGAATATGTTTCTGCCATCAAGCTTCATCCCCCAAATCGATTCTCCAGCCAGACAAGCCTCTGCAGTAGAGATAATTAAATCATGTATGCATTTTAATTTAGTTAGTTCATAATGACAACACTCCAAAAAAGCAAGGTGGCTTAATTTAACCATTAATCCTCTTTTGTTACAGTGGTTGAAACTCAGCAACAGTCTGTGCCAACAGGTTCAAACATGGGCGCATATCAGGGGCTTGATTTAGGCTCTGGTGCACAGGTACACAGATTTTCTTTTCAAACATATCAAAGAAGTGTTAGGACAACTTGTCAAGTGACACCCACTGAATCTCCACTTCTACTTTCCTTTTACAGTCTGTGTTCATGTCTGTGTCACAGACCTTCAGCAACCACAGTGATCACACAGACAACACAACCACAAAGATGGAGACAGACACATGTACGCATTACGATCTTCACAGCTGATGATAGTTCAAGCTAGCTTTGCTTGGTAATAACTCTCTTGTTCCTCTGCAGTCTTTGAGACTCCTCAGCGCTCTCATCAAAGCACCGTGAGCTCAGACAAAGCCCGTCGAGCTCTGGACTTCTCTACTGGTGGACAGCAGGTACTGCAGATTTCTTAAGTACAGTTATTCAGATGCATGTAAAATATGGTTTTAGTATAAACGTGAAACAATTTTACTAAGAGTTAAACTGTATAAAGATTATTTTCATTACTTACTGCTTTCATATTTTAGGTGGTACAACTCTTGGAGCTTCCTGGGAAAGCAGCCCAGCACGCAGCAATCTGCCCCGAAGAAAAAGAAAAGGACATAGACAGGCTGAAAGAGAAGAAGACTAAAAAACTACAAAAGGTAATGCAGTTTTAATAGTTGTTAAAATAGTGGTTCTGAGTAACAATGTAATAATTAGTAGAATTTTCAATCAATAAAACTGAAGAACTTCTAAAAATGCTCCAGAAGGTGCCAACAGCACAAACACTGCTTGGAGGTCCAGTTCAGGCACTCATAGTAGTGGAAGTAAAGCCTCACAGAGTGTTACAGGCTACTGCTGCATGTGTTTGCCACCACACCTCTAGCTTTAAACCTCCCTAGTATCCACATTTAGTTAAACTGCAGAAATATCGCAAAGGCACAAAAAACCTGGATGGCCTCTAAATTTCTGCTTCTAAATTCACATAAAACTGAGGTTATTTTACTCGACCCTGAAAATCTTAGAAATATGATATCAAACCAGATTCTTACTCTGGATGGCATTACCTTGGCCTCCAGTAACACTGTGAGGACCTTAGAGTCATTTTTGACCAGGATGTGTCCTTCTATCATGAGACTTTTGACTCTGAGCCATTTTTCCTCTTTCAAGGCAAAACAGGAAAAGATGAAATCTGATTTGCAGCAGAAAATTCACATCAGAGAGCTCAAGATGGCTGAAGTCAGATCATCGGAAATAGACTGCAAGGTAAGGATGTTTATTTATTTTTCATTCGTTTGGTTTCTTGCTTTGATGTTACTTTAACACATCCACTCTCTTTTCAGGGTACTCTGGATGCCGAATGGTTGGAAGTCAATAATTTCTTCTCAGAGGCTATCAGAGTTGTGGAAGATGCTCGAAAGAAAGCCCTTAAGCCTCTGGAGGAGAGGTTAGTACTGTCAATTTATCAGTGGAGAGCAACTGAACATTGCCAGTGTGCTGTACATTTTACTCTCTTAAATACTGTTTAGGAGACAGAAAGTGAAAGGAGATGCTCAGGATATCATCCAGAAGCTGCAAAGAGAAATTGATGTGCTCAAAAAGGCCATTGCTGAAGCACCCAAAAACCCAGACTTGGAGGTGAGCTTTGAGGACCTGAAGTCCATCTTCTGGTCTTTTTAACATCTCAGCATAAAAGTGCATTTCTGCACTTTGGAAATTCTGTTTCGTTAAACTCATTAAATCTAATCTTGTCATATGCTGATGTTTACTGTGTGCACACACAGGTTTCGCCACTAACAGGCCTAAATGAATCTACTGACTGGAAAAATGTTGACACTTCACTCTCCTTTGGCACACTGAGAACTACGACTTCAGCCATGATGAAGCAAATTCACGACAAACTGGAAAAACTCTCATCCATTGGTGCGCCCATCATTTTGTTATACTTATATTAAAATCTGTATTTTCTGATTTATTGCCACTTACTAAAATGTTTGTTTCCACAGAACTCAGGAGGATTACAAAATTTGCAGGTGTGTATTTCAAAATGAAAACCTTATTTAAATGAAAAAATGTGATTGTTTTGCATTTTGATGTTTAATACAGATACATACTGATGAACAGCAGTAGGTCTTGTAATGGAAAATTAATAAGCTTTAAAAGTTGTGAAATTTTTAAAATAAAAACCAAAGCTTTATAGAAATTTAGCAGGATTCTCTCAAATTCCAAAATAAAAAAAGCCTTCAGCTCTTATTGTTTTCCAGAATTGAACTCGTCTTGTTATGGTTTAGTTGGATGCAGTCAAAATTAATATGTAGATTTCCAAAATAAAACATAATTTTCTAATGTACTCTTTCAAAGTTATTTAAGAAACAAATGGCAAAGATGAGTTTTAACATCGTCTGTAGCGATTACTTTCACTCATTATCTAGCTGATGGTGATGATTGGTCATCGGGCAGTGAGACAGTTTGTATGGCACAAGTCATATTTTTGTTATTTCAGTTTTTTTCCTATTTAAACACAAAGGCATAAAGTTTCTCCTCCTCAACTGTAACTGTGTCACTGTGGAAACAAATTGCCCCACAGTAATTTGTCTGCTTATATATTTCTAAAACTGCTCACTTAACTGCAATCACTTCCCCCCCTGAAAAAAGGGTCTATGGAAAAACATGAATAATTATTTTTAAGGATATGAACACGTTTAGCTCGGGCACATTTTATTACTCTCAAATTTTGTCACGTGAACGATATTTGACACCTCTTGGCGAGCAGCAAACTCAACAAAATGAATGCACTGTGATTCAGTACTGTAAGATTTCAGGAGTTATGTGAATAAAATATTGGAAAATTAGCACAGTTATTAGCTAAAAAATATTAATATATTGTTTATTTACCAATGAAAAAATTAAATAGTGAGTTAGCTAACATAAGTAAGTAGTGTTTACTTGTTATGATGACAAGACCTCAAGGGGTCAGCATGGCGAACACAATGCCCTGATGCTCTTTTGTTAGCCTAGCTGCTTGTCGATAGTGTGAAACCTCTCTTTATTGCTTTATCCGGAGGAAGATGTGAAAAAAAGTTCAGGGAACGGTTAAGGTATCATGCATGCTCATATCTCATCTCCTTAAGATTTCATATACAAATATTATTTCTTACTGAGGACAAACCTGTTGTTACTAATGTTTCCATAGCAATACTTACCACCATGTTTGGGTCAGCTTTGGCTGAAATGTTTAATAGAAAAAGTAAATAAAGTAAGGGGAGTCTTCTATTGTAGTTTATCCATTACTCTTGTGATGCTTCCACACTTCTACCCACCACACGGTTCTGTTTTTTTAATCACTTGTGTTCTTTTGACTGCAGTGGACGTGAAGCTGGACCCGGCGACCGCACACCAAAGCCTTGAAATTTCTGATAATGGGAAAAAAGTGAGAGATAGTGGAAAGATGTCGAAAGATCCTGATTCTCCACAGAGGTTTAATATGTTTGGAAGTATCCTGGGGCTCAACAGGCTGTCCTCTGGCAGGGCATACTGGGAGGTGGAGGTCAGCAAAAAGACCGGGTGGGATCTGGGTGTGGTGAGACGTGACGCAAACCGCAAGGGGAAACTCTCAATCAGTCCTGACAACGGTTACTGGGCTACTGTACATTATGAAGACCAGAAATATGCAGCCCTGACAACACCACCTGTGAGCCTTTCGGTTAAAGAGAAACCTCGGAAAGTCGGGGTGTTTGTAGATTATGAGGAAGGTCTCGTGTCCTTTTACGATGTGACATCTCAGTCTCACATCTACTCATTTACTGAGTGTTCGTTCGGTGGTGAGATCCTCCCGTACTTCAGTCCACATCTGAAACAAAATGAGAAAAACAGCAATCCTTTGATTATCACTGCTGTGCAAAAACAGTAGTAATCACATGCACTGGATCTGGTGCAGTGAATTCACTGGTAAGCAATATATGTGTCCAGGTGTGCAGTAACAGTTTAATGTTTTTTCTGATGAGTTTTCTTAGATTTTCCAAGATTGTCCAAATTTCAACATTTTAAATTTTTCAACATTTTCATTATAACATGCATGAAGATCACCTGACTCAGGTTTTTATGTACCATATTTTCTATTCAGTGTGCAGTAACAGTTTGCTCACCTGCCCATCGGGCATTTGATCGGTCAAATTTCAACATTTTTCTCATAACATGCATTAATGAAGATCCTCTGACTGACACATCAATTTTAGAGTTTTATTTTTTATGTACTATATTTTCTAACTTTTAACATTTGAAAAGTTTTAAATAAGTCATACATACAGCATTGGAAATGTATAAATTTTACAGAAACAATATGAACAATGAAATAACAGAAAATTATTAACCCGGGCAAAACAGAACACTGGAAACTAGGAGGTCTGGACGTGTTGAAACACTTTAGACACTATTCCTGTTTCTTTAAGAAAAACGTTAGGACATATTACAATCAAATTATGTTACGTACTGATCACCAGCTAGAGGTGGTGCATTTTTCAAAATCAGCTATTAGCCAATTATTTGGAGCATTAAAATCATGCACCTAGATGAACTTCAGGAAGTCATTTCAAATTAATCCCTTGGATGCAACAGGGCACTTGACTTTCTTGTACATGGACTGGTGTATGTATGAATTGGAATCAGAATACTTTATTAATCCTTAAGAAAATAATATAAGTGTATATATGTGCTTTTCTACTCACTTTTACTACAAACCTTGGGGGATTGGGGGGTTATTCAGGACTCAGGATCTATGACACACGGGGAGCCAGGGATCAAACCACCAACCTTACCATTAGCAAATGGCCTGCTCTGGCAACTAAGCCACAGGGGCCCTGTTGTTGAAAGTTGACTTTCAAATATTACGTTAACTTTGTGCGAATAAGCTTTGACTGTTGTCCTAAGAGTTGCAAGACTGGAATACTTGGAATCTCTGTGCCTGTGACATTTGGACTCTGCTGATTTTTTTCTGCTGTGTACAGCTGTGGTCCACTCCACCGCTGTATAAACACATACAGCACCCCTTCCCACAGTTCTGACTATAAATGCTGTTTGTTATAATTGTTCACCAAAGGATGGATTATGAGTTCTGCTTGTTTGTTGTGTCTTTGCTGATTGTCCATCACTTATTGTATCAACAAACTGTTTACTTACTTACTCTTTGTAGCTCTGTTTTACAGATCCTTTTTGTTACTATTTCAATCTGCTCAATCATTTGTTTCATTTTGTACTTTTTCTACTCAGACTTCTTAAATTGTGGTCTTCAGGAGTCGCTGTATGCCATTTAAAAGATGTGTGTAATATAATTTATGACATCAAATGGACAGAAATTAAAGAGACTATCATTTGGGAACTTTTTTTTTTTTTTGCATTTTTTGTCATGATGTTACCACAAATATATTTGATAAGTAGATATCTTTAAAATCTATAACTAGATTAAAAAAAATATAAAATATAAATAGAACGTAAAATAAATAATAATAATAATAATAATAATAATAATAATAATAATAATAATGAAATGACATCAAGACTGTAATTTCTTATTTGTCCACTAGATGCCACTAGTGAATTTGATGCACACATTCTTCATTGTTGTTTTGTGCTATGTAGAAGAGAGTTCTGGATAATGGATGGAAAGTTAAAGTAAATATTTCATGTCCTCTTTGGAATACTCTCATGATGGTCAGTTTCAGTCAATCAATCAGTTTATTTATAAGCACATTTAACAACAACACAGGTCTCCCAAAGTGCTGTAAAAGTAAAACTAACACACAGAGAAAAAACAAAACAAGGCTCATTAACAATTAAAAGCTAGGGAATAAAGATGTGTTTCTGGACGAGGTTTACAAATGCTGAGTTTCGGAAAGGTAATAATTTGAAGAAGCAGACTATTCCAGTTTAGGTGCAGCAACTGCAAAGTCCCGGTTTCCTCTGGGTTTTACTCTGCTGCTAGGAACAATCAGAAGCAACTTTTCAGCTGACCTAAGAATTCTATTTGGAGTATTTTTAGTTTAAAAATCAAAGTGGTAGGAGGGTCCATTTAGAGACTTAAAAACAAGCAATGAACTCTTAAAATCAATTCTATAACATACTGGAAGCCAATGTGAATGAGAAACATTGGGGAAATATGGTTGTGTTTAAGAGTGCCTGTAAACTATCGGGCTGCAGCATTCTGAACAAGATGGGAGAGCAGAGTCTGGCTGATACCAAAATAAAGACTATTACAGTAGTCAACTTGGATAAAATAAATGCATAAATCACTTTCTTGAAGTCAACAGATGACCAAACGTTCTTAATTTTTGCAAGGGGCCTGAGCCAAATAAATAACAGGATTTATTTGTTTCTCTCAAATAAAAAAATTGCCATCAAAGAACACTCCCAGATTTTTTGCAACTGGACTTCTGGACAGAGGGTCCCACTCCAGCCAAAGTGCACAGAGAAACAGGCTCAAAGTGTTAAAAAACAGCTGAGAAATCTGCTGGAACAGAAAGATTATAAGCTTCGGCCCCTGGTCAGCTCATCACTGGATCCACTTCAGTTTGCCTACCAACCTGGCATTGAAGAGGATTATGCTTCCTGCAGAAGTTCTCTGATGACTCTGCAATAGTCTGCCTCATCACTGACATCGACGACAGGGAGTACATAGAACTGACCCAAGGCCAAGCTGGTAGTAGAAAAGTAGTAGTAACAGAAAAATCATGACACAATATGGTGGAGCAATAGAGAAAGCAAGCATACACAGCAACGGAGTTCAACTCAGCAAAAACAGTCCACAATTCACCTCTTTCCTTATGATGAATAATGATAATGGGCTAACAGTTAACAGTAACACATGCTGCCACGTTTATAGCATTCTGTGGATGGCAGTTACCTTAAACAGGGGAAGCAGTGAGGAGAAATGAATGAAAAATACTGACACACAGCTCTCGCTCTCATTCGTCTGTATTGAGTGAAGGAGGAGACGCGCGAAGCATTACCTTGAGGCACTACCAATGGATCGACGCCCAGGCAAAACTCTCACCACTCATCACTCTTTACATTTCCACTGCATAGTCCATACAGCAACACAGTCAAAACAACAAACAAAACAATAATAAAAGCATGCCACGAAATATAAGGTCATTATTTCACTGAGCATAGTATTTGCTTACAATTTGCACATAACCAAAAGCAGAAGTAAAATTAGATACTCAGTCTAGTGTGCCTCCATTCACAATTTTATTAAAATTAAATGTTGGAAGCTGAAATTTTATCCAGGTAATCCAAGAATCCTGTATCATTTCACCAAGTACAAGATGATTATCTCAATCAAAGCAAACCTGAAACTTGAAGCAGAGCAGAAATTCGGGTCTATGAGTCAATCTGCTGGCTCAACAAATTTTGTGATTTGTTTGACAGTTAGAGTGGCAATCACTCAGCAGTGATCGTTACATACACCTGCTTTAGATCTTATCGGACTCATTTCTATGGGGCTAATAACCTAAATTGAATAAACTGATAACACCAGTAACTGTATATAAAAAAATAATGTACCCAGAAAGACAGTTTTAGGTGTGGTTTGGATTAAAAATTAGTAGACTGGATTGGATAAATGCCTTCATTTGTTGGTTGCAGTCTCCTGCTATGATGTCTGAGTAGCTGCAGCTGAAGCAGTGATATCCTGTACTTTCTAGAGCAGATCAAGTTCTAACTGTGCCTCACACCCAGTTTAACATAATGGATGAAGTTATTAAGCAACACAGATAAGGACGATATGTTTATACGTTCTTGCTTGGTGGACAGTTAGTAGTGCAGTGTGTTCTTCCCCTTTTTTCCTGTTTACTCATAAAGTAAATGACACCTTTTATAACTGGAATATACAAATCCCTCTCATCAGTGGATCATTCATTCAGGGGAAATAGTCCCAGTCTTGTATTTGGATATTCAAATCCTAACCTTGACAAAAAAGAGCTCTCTTTACTGTATATCAATATCTACTTGAGAGCTGTCTTCGTGAACACACCGAATAGAGAAGAAATTATAACATGTAAGTTTAAAACCTGTAATATATTTTATGTATGTGGTGCAGAGGTGATGTGTAGAGAATATCTGAAATATCTTGTCAGGTGTGATACTAAAAAAAACAAAACTAAAAAATATGTTACCTCAACTCTTACTGAAAAGATGAACTAGCATTAAATAAAAAAGAGCTTTCAAGATTAGTAATATCATTAATTTTATCAGTTTGTTCATGAGCTGCTGAATTATTTAAAAAACAGTTTCTGTTCTGGTTCATAATAGTTCACACTATTTTTCTTTAAGTATGTTGGTCTTTTTCACATGTACTTCATATTTCCTACTATCTTGTATTGATCCATCTTTTCTTTCATCTGACATAAAGTGAAAAAAAAGAATTTCTGTTTAAATCTTTGTTTCCTTGAGTAATAAAACATCACTTTCATCTGTCAGATCAAAGATGCAGTGGAGTCTATATCTGCTTATTCTGATGGGTAAGTGGATTGTTTACCAAATATACTCTTTTTAATTTAAATAAAATGAATATAGAATATTTATGAATATAAATGAACTACTTGACATGTTTTTTTCCCCATTTTATTCTGTTAAGAAAAAAATATCAATAATCCTATATAATACCTCTGTAGGCACTTTGTTATATACCATATCTGTAAGTGTGTCTTTGTATTTGTATTTATTTGACTGTTATTCTCAGCTCTGTACAAGATTGCCCATGTACCTGGACCTATTGTATGAATGCAACTGGCAAATAAAAGACTTTAGCTTAGATTCACTCAGTCTTCTCACATCTGCCCATTCACTACAGTCAGAGTCTCATTTAAGTAACGATGTTAACCTGTAATATTTAATTTCTTCAGTCAGACTATGTTTATCATATTTCTGTATTTCAGGTCAGTGTTGCTTCTTTACATGCCGCCTGTATGAGTACCACTTTATTGCAGAAAACAAGAGCTGGTCTGAAGCACAGAGATACTGCAGAGAGAAATATACAGACCTGGCCAAAGTGTTTGACATGACAGACATGAGCAGACTCCGTAACTCTGCACAGAATCAAGGAGAGGCCTGGATTGGACTGAACAACAACACAGGTGGAAACAGGACGTGGCATTGGTCTCTGCCAGGAGTGGAATACATTCATAATGACAGCAGCTGGAATCTGAATGGAAGATACGGTACTGAACCTGGGCCTGGAAACTGTGGGAGGAAAAGAGACAAGCTGGTAGATGTTTCATGTCACCATCCTATGTGGTTCATCTGTTATGATGGTGAGGAGATATGAATAATATTAAATAATATTATAATATCATGATATAAAAATATAATGCAATCACATAATTGTGAAGTGAGAAGATAGAGACAGACAGAATTTGGTGTGAGAAATTATTGAGGGATGTCTCTGTGTGTTTTTCTGTTTCTTTTACAGAAAAGAAGAAAGACAATAAAACATTGTATTTGATTGAGGAGAAGAAGAACTGGACACAGGCTCAGAACTACTGCAGATATAATCACACTGACTTGGCCAGTGGACTCAATCAGGTTGATGGAGAAGAAATGAAGGCTCTGTTCATTGGCCGTAACATGAGTGTGTGGATGGGTCTGTTCAGAGACAGCTGGAGGTGGTCAGATGGGAGTAATTCCTCTTTCAGATACTGGGATATGCAGTTATTCAGTGATGAACAAAGCAACAAGACATGTGCTATGACTCTGTTAAACAGATCAGGAAAATGGAGCTCTGATGAATGTGACAAAGAAAAACCCTTCTTCTGTTATGATGGTGAGTTTTTATCAACATGTGTCTGACTGGTTTCTCTAAG
>NW_005187713.1:500427-502205 GCF_000239375.1 Pundamilia nyererei
AACACACACGCTTTTTCTAGGTTTTTTTATTTTTTTATTTTTTTATTATTGGAACAAAATTAACAGCACAGAGAGTTTCTCATGATTAGAGCTCACTAGATTCAACTGAATGTGTTGTTTTTTTTCTTTATGGCAGATAAATTGATCCTGATCAAAGAAAACAAAACCTGGAAGGAGGCCTTGGATTACTGCAGAGAGTCTTACGGGGGACTGGTCTCCATCACTAACCCTTACCAACAGAGATGGGTGGAGGTGAGAGCCAAGAATGCCTCGAGTCCTTTTGTCTGGCTCGGCCTGCGCTACTCCTGCACTCTGGATCTGTGGTTCTGGGTCAATGACAAGGTGGTCTGTTATGAGAAGTGGAGCAGAGAGGGAAAGACTGAGGATTGTGGCAGGGCTGTGGGCATGATGAGAGGAGAACAGTATGAGTGGGTCAGTCAGAGAGACAATGAGACATACAATTTTGTTTGTTTTAAATAAGACTTCAGAACTATTTTAGAATTTAGACACGAGGCAAAGTAAGATTTATCTCATCTCCATTTATTACAGATTTCATTCTGGAGTGAATTGGGATTTTGTAGTTCTCTGCTGTGAGTCACTGGGGTGTTTTGGTGATGGCAAAATTTCAACTAAGAGTGAAAAACAAATCTATAGCTGTAAACGACACAATATTGGTAAAATTCGCTAAGGTAATTATGGTTTCCTCATGTTCTGCTTGACATTCAGTTTCAGTGATATCATAATTGCTTTCTTCATTATTGCTGCATTACTTCATTATTACACTTTTGTTGATAGATAAAAAAGTCTGTTTTAGTTTTTATGTTTGTTGTTTATTTTTTTTCATCTTTGTAATCTTTTTGTCTTTACGAACTTATAAACTGGCCTTTGTGATAATATTTCCAGTCTTTAATGGTTAATAAATATTAAAAGCTAATGTGACGAACCAGAATATTTATATTGTAAACTTTCACAAAACCACTTAACTACTTTTTTTCATAATGATGTATTATTTAAAGTGACATGCTGTAAACCGATGACCTGTGTCTGTCAGGATAAATAAATACTGTGTTGCCAGTGTAACAGTCGACACTCCTTACAGTAGTTCTTGGTGCATACAGGAAATCCTTTAAAATTCTCACCCATTCGACCCTAATGAGACAAAATGTCACTTTCTCAAAAACTGCTTCATGCACCTGAGAACTCTTGGCATCAAGGGCGTAGATTTGGTTTTGGCATTGGTGGGGATGGATGATTCAACCACCGAACCCTGCCCTGTTTCCTTTTTTTTCTTGATAAAAAGAGGAGAAATATACTTGCCTGCATATGCTATTCTACATGCTTTTAAACCATTTAAAATTACAATTCATAGTTTTATATGTGAATTATATAATGTTAAGTTACTATTAAACAAATGACTGACAAAGTATTTCATAGTTTAGTTTACTACAACCATATTCCATATAAATCAGGTATCATACAAACATAAAAATGGCTTCAAATACAGTCATGACAATAAAAGAATATGACTTTAAGGACTTAACAACATTACTTCAGTTATATTACACCAACATCTCTTATACGTTAGCACTAAGGGAACACTGAATGACCTGGTGGTTTTTGTCCATAAAACTACTCATCTAAGATCACCACAAAGTAACAGATCTCTTAGCAAAATTATGCAACATTTTAGGCACTATTGCCCCAATCAAATCAGTTGGCTGGGATGTTTTACTCTAAACATGAACTACTGTTACAGCAACAGACATGGACTACTGGTG
>NW_005187713.1:503081-505019 GCF_000239375.1 Pundamilia nyererei
TTTGTAAATGCCATGAGTAAATTTGAAGCCAAAACCTCTGAGTGCCATGTCACATGTCAACCATTATCATCATGCATAGATGAAGGTGACATTTTAGCAGTAAATTAATTTCACATTAACACCTTTGACACAAATGGGCACTTGATCATTTTGACCATTTACTTGTACTTATAACGTACTGTTCTACTTGCTTTGAGCGCTCAAAACACTTTCTTACTACAAGCCTCATTCATTCATTGACACAAGTGCTTTTTTTCCAGTGTCTAAGCTCTTTAACCCTGACATTCACCCTCCAGGGGGAGCACATGAGTCAACTCAGGCGTCAGCATCTTGCCCAAAGATACTTTGACACACAGGTTTGAGGAGCCAGGGATCAATCTACTGACCTTCTAATTAATTGACCCGCTCTACCTCCTAATAATTATGAGAATTACAAAAATGTTTTAGAAACACAGTTTTGTGTAAATAAGGTTATACTGTACTGTCTGCCCTTTCTTAGGAGAGCTCATAGCTGCAAGACTGACATGCTTTTGAAGTCACAAGAGACACACACATACTTGAGCAACTGTTCCTTAAAGGCCCTTCTCTAAGCTCTGACTATAAATGCTATTCATTATATTTATATGTAAAAAGATGAATGAGTTCTTCTCTTGTTCTTAAATGTTTTCATTTAAAGTCCACAACAGTTGTGATCATTATATATTATGTATTTAAATCGATAAAAGTGTCATTTACAGAACCTTTTTTTTCAACTTTATATTTTTTGTTAAGATGTTGGTTCAATTAACTCATTCACTGCCATTGACGTCTATAGACGTCAATTACGTTTTTCAATGGGAGGGGCTAGAATACAACCTCGGGCAGCTTGTCAGTGAATTTTATTTTTTCATATATTTGTAAATAAATTGTTTTGATAAAACATAACCTTTCTCAGTGTTTTTTCTGTTTTATAGAAGTGGAAAAACTATTTTATATGTTAGAGGTGTCACAAAGCAAGAAATATTAGTGTCAAAGGCACTTTTCTGCTTGAAATGTATTTTTCACAAAAAGCTCAAAACAGGCATTTTTGGTGGAACCCACCTCTCTTCTACAGCTGATTACTAAAGAATGGCAAATGGTAGAAACAAGCTTTTTTTTTGGATGAAAGAAGAGAGTCTGTTCTTCATTTTGGTAGGTTCAGCGTTTATATGACCATAACACACAGTTTTATGTGGCTCTTCAAAAATGAGTAAAAATGCTCAAAATCCCTGGCAGTGGGGAGTTACCTGATTTGAAAATGGCTGGCAGTGAATGAGTTAATACAATAAAACATGTTTGACCTTGTAGTTTTTCCAGACTGTTATTCCTCAATCGTCCACTAGATGTAACCAGTGAGTTTGACTTTCTGCTTTCTGCTTGTTTCTAAAGCCTAAAAATGTCTGATTTTTTTCCAGGTTTATATACAAATAAGACAGATTGTTACATTGTGTCAGTGTTATGAAGAGGCAAAGCTTTGTAAAATATGAGAAGAATCTGCTCCGGGTACTAGATTTAAAAAAGAGCTCTAAAAATTGTACAAAATGATCAAAACATCAAAAGATAAGCAAAGGATACTTTACTGTGTGATTTCAATAACATGTTAGACATTTTTACTCAATTCATTTTATAGCTACTACAATGACTCTGTCACACGTTACTCATGAAAAGAATTTAGTTGCTGTAAAAAAAGTTATTTCTATATATAAAACATGAGTTTAGAAAGGAGTGCAATGAGTGAATTTGCTATTTGATGCCACTTGTATGCATTTGAGTGAGCGTGTGTTATTTCATGATAATGTTAAAAACAATTCAATACTTCACATTAAATTTGTTGTAACTCACTGTGAATGCCGTACAAAGCAAAACACTTCAACCATATTTTGCTTATTGATTGCCAATCATGTGGAATATGATGGATTC
>NW_005187713.1:508666-513736 GCF_000239375.1 Pundamilia nyererei
CTGTCCTTCTGACTATCTTGTGCACTCTCGCACTCCTGCATGGATGGAATGCAATGGTTTACAATCCAAGCCGAAACTCCAACCCACGGAACAAGTACAACAATCGCCCATGTCAGAGGACCTGGAACAATAATGGATTCAACAGATTTGTTCAGAAGCACATCCTTCAGCAAAACTTCAACAGAAAATCAAAGGAGGCATGGCAAATGTGAGTTAAAGGCTTATAGATAGGTAGATCGATAGAATGCTGCCTTTTCCTTAACAGTGCAACTGGCAAAACACAATGGGATCCAGTACACAAGTACGCTTTCAACAAACCATATGCTTACATTCTTCTTGGCATAGATTCAACAAGGTGCTGGAAACATTCCTCTGAGATTTTGATCCATGTAGACATGACAGCATCACAGTGGATGCAGATTTATAATGCAAATCTCCCGTTTCACCAAAATCCCAAAGGTAATATTGGATTGAGATGTGGTGATTATGGAGGACATTTAAGCCCACTGAACTCAGTGTTAGTTCAAAAATCTAGTTTGAGCAGTCTGACTAGTCTACTCTGAGCTCTGACATAAATAAGGCATTTCTGCGCAATGACCCGACACTCACTGGTTATTTTCTCTTTTTCAGACCATTCTCTGTAAACCAAAGAGATGGTTGTATGAGAAAACACCTGTAGCACTTTTTTTTTTAAAACTTGAACCACAACATTACCACATTTTGAGCCACTTAAATCACCTTTCTTCACCATTTTGATGCTTGTTTTGCACTTCAGGGCATCATCTTGACCATATTACATATTTAAATTCACTTAGTTGCTGCTATGTGACTGACTGATTATATTTGTTTTGAACAGGTGTACTCAACAAAATAGCCAGTAAGAGCTGTTTAGCATTTACTAAAAATAACTATAACATTATTGATATTATTTATATTAATGTAAGTGTTATGGGTTTTTTTTTTTGTTTGTTTGTTAAAGAAAAAAGGTTAATGTCCTGCCATTAACATAGGACACTGATATGACTCTTCAGGTACTTGGAGAATGAAAGACTCTGCAAAAGACCTCTGCAGTCCTTCATCAAGAAGAAGGATGAGAAACGTGTGGTGAAGACCTGTAATGGCTCCGGCAGGCGTGTTCGGGATAACTTATGCATCAGTACCTCAACCTTTAAGATACATGATGTTGAAGTGAACACCAGCAGCTGTAGGGTTACAAGAATTACGAAAAGCACAACAAAAGTGATAGTGGCTTGTGACAAAGTTGGAAACCAGTGTCGTCCTGTTCACTTTGAAAAATATGTGTTCCAGAAGCCAACAGATGAACGCTGTCATGGTTAGCTAATTTTTTTTTTTTTTTGCTTGGATAAACAATCTCCTTGTATGTTTTGGCTCTTTGCTACATTAAATATCATTATTTGTTATATGTCCTTTGCTTATCTCATTAAATCCTGGTCCTATAGCATTCAGTGAGAAAATCAAAAATGTGACTATATTGCACATAGAAAAGGAACAGTTAAATTTCTTATGAATGCACTTTCAGCTACAGTTTATTTGCAGCTATACAAAGAGAGAAACGCATGAAAATTCATCATGATACCATCATAAATAAGACAATGTCTTTTATAACCATGGTTTTCATTTTAAGCTTCGTTGTGATCCTCTCTGTGTTTATTTGTCAGTCTTTTCCATACGGTCCCGCAAATATTTTAAACCTCTTTACTTTTTATATTTTATATGCTAACATTAAAACTAAATCTCTTTGGAAGTTAACATAGTTTTTGGTTTCTATTTTATGGCGCCTAAACAACTCGCTCTGTTATGTCATTTTGTTATGAACAAAATAAACAGTCTGAGTGAATTGTGGGTTTTTGTTGACATATTTTGAGTTTTGTGGTTACTATTGAGAAATTGAGAAGAAGTAAAATTCAGGGTGGTATCACCGATACTCGTCCGATACGATACTTTGTACAAAAACTTAATGTTATTGTATTTTAGCTTCATCAAATTATAGTTTTATACTGATTACAGGATATCAGGCTACTTATTCTTATTGTTTAATTATGAAGAATTAAATAGAAATAAAAAACCTGAAGCTGTGCATTAATTGATGCTATTTGAACACATATATCTTGTCATTTAACATGTTTATACATTCCTGGACATTTCAACAAAAACATTCAACATTATCACATCACTGTGATTGTTACTTTCCACAATAATTACTTAACACAACAAAACACACCTTTGAGCTTTTCATGTGTTTTGAAATTGGGCTTTTGGAGACCATAGTGCATGTTTGAGGTTTATTTTTTCCAAAGAAATAGTTAACACAGTTCAGCAGGCTACATACTGAACTTGAATGATAAAAGCAAGTATCGACCCAGTTGTGCTAGTATTGATCTGATACCAATACTAGTGTTGGTATCAATACTATTGATTTTTGGATCGATCTGCTTACCTCAGTTACCAGCCTGTTTTTGAATTTATTGAATTGTAGTTGCTTTCTCTCAGGATTTCGTTGAAGCCAACGTTTGAAGCCAATGTTTGCAACGTTGGCTTCAAACGTAAATAAGAGGTCAAGTTTATATTTACATGTTCTAGTCAGGCAAGAGTGCTGTTACAGGTGGTGGATAGGAAAATATATTAAAACACCACCTGTGCATGGGAGCACAGGCTTGTAAAAGACCTTATAGAAAATAGTTTTATATGCACAAAAATGTATGAATCATAGACACATATCACACATAAATTCAGGTATTGTACTTGCAGTCTTAACCATAGGCACTGATCATTTATTTTATTTTATTGTCAATTTTCTCAATCCCTGTGTCTAGACAGTAACTACCTTTAGTTTTCAGAAAATTGATTGATGAAAAATGAAATATTGCCTTAAAGTTCCACTAAGCTATTGTTACTCCCCTCACCTTTCTAATATTCTATCTGTAAAACTCAAAGCATGAAACGGTTCTTGAAGAGGAATTATTAAAGAATCAAATCTTATAACGAGCTGTCATGTACACACAATACTTACTGTATTACACAATACTAGTATTACCGCTTCATCCGCCCTATCTCGTGGGAAGAAAAGAGGATGTTGTTGCTTTTTGTTTCCTGTAAAGACAAGCATTGCATGCTGAGTGAGTTTGCCTGGTTTCCTGTGTGAGGCACTGCCTAGATGGTTTAAAAATATTCTGTAAAAATATTCAAAGTCGGTACGTTTTTTTTAATCATCATTGAAATATGTGTTGCTTCTCTGTGAGACAGTTGCCAGATACCTCACTGTAAAATCTAATATTTTGTTTTATTCAAAATATTAAGTAGACTGAACCCAGTTTTTATCAACTTGTTATTAGAACTCAGTTTAAGTAAGTTATAGCACTTTTCATTCAAAAGCTGATCAACTCAGTTTATTTGAGTTGTCTTAACTTATAAAAAGTAAGCAAGTCAGAAATTTTGCTTCTCAGTGCAGAAGGATAAAACGATATGATTTGAAAATGCCACGTCACTACCGTCCTCCTCCCTCGCACAGATCAGCCCGCATGTTCATGGTGCCAGCATTTTTTTTTTGTTGTTGAGCAAACCTGGAGAAGCTTCAGTTCAAGAGATTGTTGTCATTGCTGTGAATGTTTATGTGATACCGCACATCAAAGCCTTGAAATTTCTGATAATTGGGAAAAAAGTGAGAGATGGTGGAAAGATGTCAAAAGATCCTGATTCTCTGCAAAGGTTTAATATGTTTGGAAGTGTCCTGGGGCTCAACAGGCTGTCCTCTGGCAGGGCATACTGGGAGGTGGAGGTCAGCAAAAAGACCGGGTGGGATCTGGATCTGGCGAGACGTGACGCAAACCTGACAACGGTTGCTGGGTTATTGTACATTATGAAGACCGGAAATATGCAGCCCTGACAACACCACCTGTGAGCCTTTCGGTTAAAGAGAAATCTCGGAAAGTCGGGGTGTTTGTAGATTATGAGGAAGGTCTCGTGTCCTTTTACGATGTGACGTCTCAGTCTCACATCTACTCATTAACTGAGTGTTCGTTTGGTAGTGAGATCCTTCCATACTTCAGTCCACATCTGAAACAAAATGAGAAAAACAGCGATCCTTTGATTATCACTGCTGTGCAAAAGCAGTAGTAATCACATGCACTGAATGTGGTTGGCAATATATGATTGGGTATGCAGTAATAGTTTGCTTACCTGCCCATCGGGCATTTCATCTGCCAAATTTCAACATTTTTTGCTATAACATGCCTTAATGAAAATCCTCTGACTGAGGCATCAAAAAGTTTTATCTTTTATGTACTATTTTTCTAGATTTTAACATTTCAAAAGTAAAAACTAGGTCATACATACAACAGTGGAAATGTATAGATTTTACAGAAACAATATGAACAATGAAATTACAGAAAATTACTAACAGGAAAAAAACAAGGCTGGGAACTAGGATGTCTGGGTTTGTTAAAACACCTGCAAAAGACAGAAATGACAAAATATATTTTAAAGATCAACTTGTTAAAACACGTGGTACACGATTCCTGTTATTTCTTTAAGAAAAAAGTATTAGGACATATTATGATCAAATGATGCTACGTACTGATCACCAGCAGCTGGAGGTTGTGCATTATTCAAAATCAGCTTTTAGACAATTTTTGGGAGCATTAAAATCTTGCACCTAGATGAAAGTAACTTTAAGAAGTAATTTGACATTAATCCCTTGGATGCAACAGGGAACTTGACTTTGTTGTGCATGGACTGGTGTATGTATGCATCAGAATCAGAATACTTTATTAATCCTTAAGAAAATAATATAAGTGTATGTATGTGCCCTTCTACTCATTTTGAGCAGATTGCCTCTTATACTTCAAGCCTTGGCGGATAAGGAGGTAATTTAGGACTCATGATCTATGACACACAGTTTAAGGGGAGCCATGGATCAAACTACCAACCTTTTTTTTTTTTTTTTTTTTGCCTGTCCCGTTTGGCTCTTTTGCCATCAGAATTGTTGTCTAAAGGCAAAGAAAGATGCCCAACGGATTTACTTTACCAAATTGACCATCCCAGCCTTGCCGT
>NW_005187713.1:513756-521049 GCF_000239375.1 Pundamilia nyererei
AATATGGTCTCATTCACGAATGCCTGTCTAACCCTAACCTCATTCTGAACAAGCTGAAGAAGAGAGCAGAGCCTGGCTGATACCAAAATAAAGATTATTACACTAATCAAGCCCGGATAAAATAAATGCATAAATCACTTTCTTGAAGTCAACAGATGACCAAATGTTCTTAATTTTTGCAAGGGCCCATAGTTGGAAGAAGCTGGCTTTTACAACAGGATTTATTTGTTTGTTTGTCAAATGAAAAATTGCCATCAAAGAACACTCACAGATTTTTTTTGCAATGGGAGTTCTGGACTTTCTCAGAGAGCCCTACTTCAGCCAAAGTGCACAGAGAAACAGAGGAATATGAGGGAACAGAAGGATCATAAGCTTCGGCCCCTGGTGAGCTCATCACTGGACCCACTTCAGTTTGCCTACCAACCTGGCATTGCAGAGGATGATGCTTCCTCCCGAAGTTCTCTGATGACTCTGCAATAGTCGGCCTCATTAGGGCTGGGTATCGTCACTGATTTCTAGAATCGATTCGATTCCGATTCATAAGGTCCCGAATTGATTCGATTCAATTCAATTCGATTCGATTCGATTCGATTCGATTCGATTCGATTCAATTCGATTTGAATCTGGGAAATTTTGCCTCAGACAGTCAGAAATATTAGAATTCAAATCAGTACATTAACATATTTTTGTATCTATAAAAAGGAAGCTGACACTCGCAAGACTTTATCAAAGGTCTGAGCATCACAGCAGAGGCCTTTGTGTCAAAGTAGCTGAAGATAAAACACAGAAAAACATGAAGGTGGTTTTCCTGGCCTGGGATTTATAAAAATATTCTGCAGTTCATCAAAAACAAAAGAAAACCATTAATCAACATATGAACATTACCTCTGAAGTTACAGAGGTTTTATTAGAGACACGGCTAAGCGTTTTGCATTTTGCATAATTTTAAAAAGTTTAAATTTGTTCAGTATTGAACAGCAGAAATTAGGTTTTCTTTTCGGAAGTAAGTAAAAGGGAAAAAACAGCGGCCGACAGCCTGTAAACAACGTAGACTTGTGCGTAACAAGCAAGCGAATAATGAAGAAAACAGATTCAGAACATCAGAATCAGCGAGCTGTCCGTGCCGTCGGGTGAGAAAGGCGACATCTCACTGATTCTGATCTGTCGGCGGGTCTGCGCTTTGTGTTTACGTCTTTGTGCAGAATCCGTGTACCTGCTCTCATTTACTGTTTTAGCTGTTTGGTGGTTGTCGAAACTGAGATTCTGGCATTTCGGGCAAAATAAATTTATATTAAAAAATCGATTCAGAATTTTAATGAATCGATATCACGTTATCCAAGCCAGAATCGATTTTAATCAATGAATCGATTATCAAAACCCAACCTTAGGCCTCATCACTGATATGGACGACAGGGAGTACAGAGAACTGACGCAAGACTTTGTGGACTGGTGCCAGTAGAATTACTGTGTTACAATAACACTAAGTGCATTTTTTTTTCAAACAACGTAGCATTTTATTCTATTGCATATAGCATGTGTGACAGCCAGTGGGCTGGCCTTGATTTCTTGTTGACTGTCTCTTTCAGATATGTGGTTGGTGGAGCTGACCCAATTATGGATACAGCACACCTGAGAAGGCCAGTCCCAGTTATAAAGCTACCTTGACTGAACCTCTGTCTCTTCATCTGGGGCTCATTATGCTCCTTTGGTTATGTTCAGTTATGACTGTTGTATCATTTAACCTGTGTTTGAGTTTCTTTACTTTATTTCATTAAAATATCTGACAGACTGTGTCACATTCTTTGAGCTGGGTTGTGACATATGGTATTCTTTTTTCTCTTGTTCTATTCCAGTGTTTTTCTTAATTGTTGCTACTGTAACTCTGCACTGTCCACTTTCTGCTGTGACACAACACATTTCTCACATGTGTGACTAATAAAGGCTTATCTTATCTTTAACAAGAAACTGTAAAAAGGTTTCACAGGTGGCTGGAGACACTGGTGAGTGTGTGGTAGGTGAAGGGTTGATAACAGAATTAATGGTGTTTAATAAGACACGGGACCTATAACAGTTACTTCTTAAATCCAGTTTCACAGACAGAGTTACACCCTTGCCAGTTTTTGAGAGCAGGGCTTAATGGTGTAAATTAGCCGAACAAAACAACAAACAACACAGAACTGAGCTCCAAGGAACACAAATAACCTCATAAAACAATAAATCTAAAACTGAGTCCGACCTTCCTAGATTACCCAAAGAGTGAGAATAAGATAATATATGATATATTTTATGTAGACCAGATTTGCTGAATTCTGTAGTGTTGCAAAAAGCAGATTAACCTTGCCTTTGACATAATAAATTTATTATAGTGATTAAAAGTTCCTAAAAACCACTTAAAGCCTTGTCATAGCTGTTGTGCTCTGCAGGTTATTTCTGCCATTAAAATAAATGTTACTTTTACAGCCTACCTAACAATGTTCAAGGTCTTAAATTGTCCTCCAATCAAGCCTCTGTGTCAGGAAGTAGAAAAACAATTTCCCCATTGTGCTTTGCAGAGTCCAAATGGTACAAACAGATAAGAGATATAAAGATGCAGACAAGAGAACAGTTTATTATTAAACAACATCAAAACAGCCAGTTTGATCATAATCATCAGAGAGTCTGGAGAGTGAGTGGTGCTGAAGCAACTTGGAAAATTAATTTTAACGTTTTACGGTCTATTTTCTTGTTTTGCGGCTTGACTTTGGCCCACAGTGGTGCTAATACCACTGAAACAAATCCATACCATCCTGACATGTGTAACCTCCTGAAAGACTTTGGCGCCATGACAGAAAAAGTGAAATCTATGGAAACAAGACTGAAGGAAACTGAAATCTGCCTGAAGGAGGCTGTAACCAGGCTGAAAGACAGCGAAAACCAAATTTTGGAGCTGCAAAGCAAAGGTAAAACAAAATGAAGTGAGATTTCATTGATTAAACTGTTAAGCATTTTTTTCATTGTGGCTGAATACTCACAATTAATTTGACTCAACGTTAACAATCTTCAAAATTTTAGTATAGGAAGGAAGATGGAAGGTGTTGATGCGCTTATTTTATGTTTTCAAACCTGACAATAGAGCATCAACTCCCTGAAATTCAGTGCTGTAAAAAAATAAAAAAGAGTCTTGAGCCACACCTTGTTTCTATTTTTACAAAAATTGGAAAAAGCTGGAATGATTTATTGAAATGTATAAACATTGTGTATCGGGATATCTGAGTAAAAAACAAAGAGTTTATGACTCTCTAACAACCTGGAAATTTGGTAGTACCACCCTAAATTGTCATATTAGAATGCAAAATTAATTACACTGTTTGTCTAATTAAAGATGAAAAGCTTAAAACAATGACATTTTGAAGACCAGATAATGTCCATGTTATCAAAAAGCTCATTAATAATACCATAGTAATTATCCAAATTAAAAGCTAAATGTCACATTTATCTGCTGATATAAAGAAATCTGATACACCTGATCGTCTGTGTGTCCTTACAGATAAGTCACAATATCAGTCAGTGTGGAACCTACATTTACAACAATTTTATGTTTATGATTTGATTTTCACAGAAAGAACCAAGATAATATTCAGTGCAACAGCAGGAAGAGGCAATGCACACATCGGACCCTTCAACACAGACATAATTATAGACTATAAGAAAGTAATTACAAACTTTGGCAATGCCTACAGTCCAGTCACAGGTAAGATTTACAGCCTCCTGTATGCTCATTTGTTTTATTTCACAAAGTAAAAGAGATATAAGTGCAAGACAAAAACATGTTTGCAATTCAGTTTTGGAAAATTAGATTTATTGTTATTGTAAAATTAAATGTATTAAACTTAATTATTAAAAATTTCAACAGCAATTTACAAATCTGACATTTATATGTAGTTAAAGGATGAGACGTAATGATCAAATCTGAATTTCCATTACTTTTTCCGTTTCTTTTTGATGTGACCAACACTCTTTTATTCTTCAGGTGCCTTCACAGCACCTGTTGCAGGTGTTTATTACTTTACCATCTTCTATCACGGTGGAAGAAGCTACCCACACTATCTGCGTATGTTCAAGAATAATGAGATGACGGTCTTTACAGCTGATCATAAGACAGAAAGCGACGGAGCTGATAATGGAGGAAATGCTGTGTTCCTGCAGCTGCAGCAAGGAGACCAAGTGTATGTGAGCATGGCTGCAAACACATATGTTGGGGGAGACGACCACACAACTTTTAGTGGCTTTTTGGTCACGCAAACGTAAGAAAAAGTAAATGTATGTCTGCTTAGGATGACAGGCCAGAGCTTCTTTTAAATATTATGCTTCACACAAATCAAACCAATTTCTGTAACATTCAAATGTGCTTAAGAATTTTGTGCTTTAATTTTATTATCACTCTTGAATTTGATATAATTTTAAGATGTGTGTTCAGGTTAATTTAATTGATTTGAGTTTCATTGTATCGCCTATTATTAACTGCATTTTGATAGCGTTTTAAAAAAATCTTTAGTAAGATAGTTTGAATGAGCTCTGTGTTCAAGTTTATTGCCTTGTAAACAACGTTGTTTTGCTTTTTTTCTGCTTGATCATGAATATCAAAATGTGAACTCAATGAATAAAATTGAAGTAAATAATTTACCTACCATAATGTATGACTTTTGAAGCATACAGGGATCACCTCCATTCCTACTTCACAATTATGTGTTGACAATGTATACTAAATTGTCACGAGTCGCTTAGAGGATCCACTCGCAGGACTCCTGGGTAGCGTTCAAACAGAGATAGTTTAATACAGATCTTCACCAAGTGTATGTACAGACAGTGCGAGGTTAGTGCTATATACAAGACGTGAGGGGCAGGGCTCCAGGGAACACGGGGAAATCGCACACGCGCTCAGAACAGCCTCTCTCCACTCCGCTAGCGACCTGTCACTCCTTCCACACTCCACACGGGGAAACACGGGGACGGGTCCGGGGAATCTAGGAACAAAGGAACACGTTAAGTCTCTGAGGCAGAGGCACGGGAAACTTGAGCTAGGTGTGTACTGACAAGAGCCTTCACAACAATCCAGCGTTGAACAGCTGATCTCCTCCTTCTCATATACCGGCTGGTCTGATGAGGCCCAGGTGTGCACGATCCGGGAAGGCGTGGACCGAGGGCGTGAACCCGCCATGAGTTCTGCCCCGGCAAAACAGGGGAGAGGGAGAGAGAGAGGAAAAAAAGAAGAGAAGGGGGGCTAGGAGTGGAGAGATGCTGATCAGCGCCTTGCCGATCCCGCAGGTCGTGAGACTAAATAATTGTTGGGGTGCAAATAAATAGGAGTAACTTATAAGCATTTTTAGGAGTGAGGAGGATAAACTGGGGCATTTAAACTGCATTCGTCAACAAACTGATACCTGAAAAAATGCCACGTTTCTCAAAACCAGCCATGTATTTACACCTATGTGGAGGTCCCTCTGTTTCGAGCCTGTCAACCTTATATAACTTTGAATTATAAGCACAGAATGAATTAGTGAACATAGAACAGAAATACAAGAAAAACAGAGGATCTTTATATTCATATTATGACCTGTCTAGGGGCCAGGGCATAAAATGAAAAGGAGATGGAAAGTTCCAGCCTTGTCATAGCTTTCCTGCTTTGCAGGGTATTTATGCCATTCAAATAAACTTTACTTTTACAGCCTACCTAACAATGTTCAAGATCTTGAGCTGTCCACCAATGAAGCCTCTTTTTGAGGAAATAGCAAAACAGAGTCTCACTTCACATCTTTTCTGCTAATTGTGCCTTCATGTGCCAGAGCTGTTTCAATGATATGATGGCACAGTTTTTTTTTTTAGTGTCTGAGCTTATACACAGGAACACAGGAATTATTTTGCTAGCAAATGAATTACTGTTTCCTCATTGCTCTTATGCTGAGTTCAGCTGGTACAGATAGATACAGATAGATAAGTGATACAGAGATGCAGACAAGAGAACAGTTTATTATTAAACAGCATCAAAGCAGCCAGTTTGATCATATTAATGAGAGGTCTGGAGAGTGAGTGGTCCTGAAACAGCTTAGAAAATGAATTTTAACAATTTATGGGCCACAGTGGTGATAAGTTACTGAAACAAATTAATATTATCCTGACATGTGTAACCTCCTGAAAGATTTTAGGGCCATGACAGAAAAAGTGAAATCTATGGAAACAGATTGAAGGAAACTTTTTTGTCGTTGTGGCTAAATATCTCATGAGGCAAAACAACAAACAAAGCAAAAAATGAAGACATACCACAAAATAAAAGGAACAGAAATGCACAGCCCAGAAACAAATCAAATTTCTGACCCATAACACTTTCGCAAACAGATGCTTTCTGGATAGACAGCATCTGGAATTGTGCAAGATGTATTATGGATTAAAATATGATAGTACTTTTCTGCCTTCATTGTTCCACTAATTTTGACAGAATTGTCAACATGATGTAGACTAACTCATTGTTGGGGTACAAATGAATATAGAAGTAAACAGGTTTATTGGTCACTCCAACCCCCCACCCCCCAAAAAACAAAACAAAACAAAAAAACAATAGACTAACTTCTACCTTAAGTGTCCAGACTTGGTAGTACAAAGCTAAACCCACTTTTGCCTTCAGAAATGTCTTCATTTTTCATGGCATAGATTCAACAAGGTCCAACAATTCAAAGAACGATTCAGTCATGTGTCCAAGTATAAAAGATGCCTGGGATCACTTATACAGGTGTTAGACAAGAAGATGGCGCAGCGAGAACACAGCAAGAGGAAAGCTCAGATTAGATGAATGTAAATAAATGAAACCGTAATTTAGGGATCTTATGGAAACTTGTCAGGATGTTGGTACAAATAAAACAATAAAACATCTTTGACGCTGTAGTTTCTCCAGACCTTTTTTCCTCATTTGTCCACTAAATGTTACCAGTGTGTTTGACTTTTTTCCTGCTGCACACTTTTTCCATTTACTGTCACTTTGTGCCAGGGCTGGACTGGGACAAAAAATCGGCCCGAGCATTCTGACTAGATGTCATTCAGGGGTAAAACCGCAAAGGATTCTGGGAACTTGTGGCAAGAGGTACTAGCACATGCAGGCTTTCAATTGAACTCAGTTACACAGCGATAAAAAGAAACACAAAAAATGGCAAGAAGCTGTTGCATTATTAACTGCAATAGCCGGTGTTGTGCCAAAAAGTGATTGTCTGCCAAAAAGTGATTTCCGGTATTTGCCAAAAACTGATTGCTCGTATTTAAATTGCT
>NW_005187713.1:521069-523102 GCF_000239375.1 Pundamilia nyererei
AAATAACCATGGGAAACAAACCCACAAAACCTGAATTAACCGCTGATGAGCAGTGGATGGAGAAAATCCATCCAGGTGCCGGCCAAATAAGCGCAAATAAGTGGAGGAATCCAGATAAACTTAACTGTGTTGCCTGGAAGGGAATCAGTAACCCCACCCCAGTGCAACAACTCGGACAATGTCTGAAGGAGGAAATAGAAAAAAGCAAAGGCAAAAAGAAAGGTAGACGTATGTCAGAATACGTTAGTTTCTTTGTGCCATGGCAGGAAGAGAGTAAAAGACGTGAGAAAAAGAGAAAAGAAAAACAAGACAAGCAGGCTAAGAAAGTACCCACCGAGACCGCAAACCCCCCACCTTATAAACCACAGCCCTCAGCCCCGAATCCTTTTGAAGCGGGACAGCCGAGCCCCCCAACCCCATGTCCCACCATCTCAAAAAACCCTTTCACCAGCCCTCAAGATCCATACGCATCAGCTAGGACACGGCTAAAGTTAATGACGCAACCGGACCCTTCTCCGGGGTTTCCACTCCCCTTTATGGCCCCTGTCTCCGTTAGGCCAATTCCCATTGATCCAAGAACCAAACCCAAACTATGGACGCGCAACGGGACCAGCAGTAGACGGTGTAATCCCCAGGGACAATAGAGTAGTTACATACTCATTCCGCCCGTGGTCAGCAGAAGACCGAAAAAATGTTCTGAAAGATGTGCCCCCTTTAAATGAGGGACACCAGCAGTGGAGAGATGCAGTAGAGCTAATCCGCGCAGATTGGTGTCTTAATGGTAGAGAAATGCTACAGGTGCTGCAGGACCTTTTAGGTCTAAGATTAGCCAGGGTAAGGGGAAATTACATAGGGACAAGAGAAGATGGAACGCCGATAGAAGCGGGCCATGCTGATCTGACCGCCGCACTAAATGAGGTTTACGAAAGAATTAGGGTGACTTTAGCCCCCAGACCAGATTACGGAAAAATAGAATAGACAAAACAAAAAGATAATGAGTCTGCTTCAGACTTTTTAGACAGGCTGAGACCAATCTTCAGACAAAATTCAGGACTGGAATACGATCCAGCCCCTAACTCCGCTTATGAACAGCAGCTAAAGAATGCATTTTTAAAGGGCCTCCTCCCAAAGGTCCGCGCTCACATAGACAAACACTGGGTCACCCAAAACACTGGGAATTTAGCCGATGCTTTGCAATACGCGGAACATGCAGTAAAAGTTCAAAAGAACAAAACAGCCCAAACTGGAGTTTTTGTAGTAAATACTGAAGGTGGAATTGTTGCATACGCAGGAAGAAATCCACAAAAAGGGAAAGGCAGGAAACAGAACAGAGATGACAAAGAAAAACACAGGAGGTGTTATAACTGTGATAAAGAAGGGCATTTTGCCAGAGATTGCAGGAGCAGACAGAGGGAGGACCGCAGGGATAGGCGGGACAACAGGGACAGAGACAGGGACAGATATGACCGCCCTGCTAGACGAGAAAGGCAGGACAGAAACGACAGGGACAGTACTGAGGAAATGTGACTAGGCCCCCACCCAGACACCTCAAACGAACAGCAAGAGTGTGGGGCTGAAATTTTTAACATTCATCAGTTACTTTTAGGCTCTGAACACAAACCAGAAGTAACTGTCCACATAAAGTGTCGCATAACCCTACACCACGTTATGCGACACTGGCGCATGTATGACAGTCTTAACAGAAGAACCTCCAAAAACATGATTTTCAAAAGACGCCCGTGTGGTCACTTCGGCCTCTGGGCACACCACTACAAAAATGTTGACCCAAAAATTAGATTTCCTGCATGCAGACAGCAACCGAAAATGCAAGCTACAATGCATTATAGACCCCAGCTGTCCGGTAAATCTGCTAGGCCGTGACGGATTGATGACATTAAAAATAGGAGAAGCCCCAAAATCACTAACAAAACAGCAAATGATGAGTTTCCTCGGTCTCTGTAACTTTTGCAGAAGCTGGATTCCAGAATATGCTCTCAGAGTCCAACCCCTACAAGACTTAATATATGGAAAAA
>NW_005187713.1:523259-525946 GCF_000239375.1 Pundamilia nyererei
TATTTACATGTGGATGGCAGCTCTGGATATATGAAAGCTGTACTGACACAAGCCTTTGGGGATAAACAACGACCATTGGCATTTTATTCCTGCAAACTTGACTGTGTAGCCTCTGGTCTCCCCACTTGCGTGCAAGCCTGTGCGGCTGCAGCAGAGGCAGTGAAAAAGTCAGCAGACATTATATTGGGTCAACCTTTAATAGTCAAAGTACCACATGCAGTCACCTCAATACTGCTGCAAGCAAACCTATCATATCTAACACATGAAAGACAACTATCATATGTAGGAATCCTGCTATCACAATCACACATTACTGTAGAGAAGTGTGGTCAGCTGAACCCAAGCACCCTGCTTCCTGCAGAAATAGATGGTGACACACATAGCTACCTACACAAGCTCGATGAGGAAACGAAACCAAGGGCCAATATATATAGCTCACCACAAACATCCTTTTTAGACATCTTCGTAGACGGTTCTGCAAGCAAAGACAAAACTGGACGAAACTGTGTCGGATATGCTGTGACTACAATAGATACAGTCATTGAAGCGCGGGCATTAACCTCCTCACATTCAGCACAAAGTGCGGAGTTAACAGCAGTTATCAGAGCCTGTGAATTACACAAAGACAAAGATGTAAACATACACACAGACAGCCAGTATGTCTTCGCTGCAGTACACCATTTCGCAAAGATTTGGCGGAACAGAGATATGATAACATTAACAGGAACCACAGTACAGCATGGTGGTCTTTTGAAAAGACTACTGGAAGTCATCACGTTGCCCAGACATTTAGCTTTATGCAAATGTGCTGCACACCAGAAAGATGACTCAACCACCACTAAAGGAAATAACTTTGCAGACAATGCAGCAAAAGAAGCAGCAGAAAAAGGAGCAGATGCTTACACATTAACTTCCTGCCCCTTGATATCAATAGACGTCTTAAAGGATGAACAAAAAGCAGCATCACAAAATGAAAAATCTTCTTGGTTAAAAGACGGAGCAATATTAAAAGATGACATCATGACATGTAATGGAAAACCTATTCTACCCAAATCCCTACACAAAACAGCAGCATTGGTGACACATGGGAATACCCATTTGTCAACAGCAGGGATGGTAGATATACTCTCTAAACAATTCTACTCAAAAAATTTTGAAAAATCAGCAAAAGAGTATATCAGAACATGCATGATATGTCAAAAACACAATACCGAAGGGAATCTAAGGCCCAAAAGAGGTCATTTCCCCACTCCACCTCACCCATTTCATACACTGAAAAAAAAAGTTCTTTCAATTTACTTGATTTTATTGTGTACATCGGTCCCACATAATATGAATAAGTATGACTGACTTAATTTTCCACTTTCCCTCAAGTAATTAATGCTTGTCAAATCAATGTATTTTATTTACATCAGATTACTTAAAAAAATCATGTTTGATGTACTAATATTAATATGTTATCATAATATCAATGTATTGCATAATGTCAATATATTTTAATGTTTAACACCAACTTATTTTTATTTGCCAGTGGTATGCAATGATATTATGTAATGTAAACACATTGCAATTATGTTCCTGCAACACAACTTATGGCTTTAAATCCTACTTAATTTTTTCAATTGAAATATTAACTGATCATTATTGACAAAAAAAGGCAAAGACTGAGTGCTACTGAACAATTCACATTTATTAAACTGTAACAGCAGTGAAAGCAGCAATTCTGCCATGAACAAGTCCAAAAATCACATCCATATAAACTTGTTAACACATTTTTAAAGATAGCCTGTAGAAATAACTAAAAGAAAAAGTTAGTTTGAGAATATATTTGCAAATATTTCACAAAAAACTGACCTTAGCAGCAAATAAAAGAAAGTGCTTATAGATGATCCTGTCATCTCTTACATATATCATTTGTATTAATTACACAATTGAATATGTAAACTAAATTAAGACTACCTAAAGAAAAGCAACACGCTTTTATGAATAAACAGATTTACACAAATATAACTTGTGTATTATTTGACAACAGTTTCAGCTTCTGTACAAGTATTTATCTGTACAAGATTTCAACTAAGTTGAGCCTTAAATGACATTGTTACATAACTAATACCAAACACCTACATGAATTTTAATATTCATTTTAAACATGTAAGCAGGACATTAAGGTTGACTTAGAACATATTGCTAAAAATCGTCAGTAAAAATTTCTTACAACATGATACCAAAAGGAAAAATCATCCTGCATTGCAGTCACATGAGGGGAAAGCAATAAAAACATAAGCAGTATAACGTTACTGAACACAAAATGAAAAACTGCAAAGAATTGCAGAAGTGCAGTCTTTGACTTCTCAATGAAACAGATGGTTTTTTTAAAGCAAGAACTTTAGAGAGTTTAGCTCCATCCAGTTCCATGAAAGCCTTCTGTAAAACATCAACGTTGTAGCGAAGGTCAGCAGGGTAGGCAAGGTTTAATGCATACATGAGTCCAAATAGCATTATCACAGCAAATGCTACATTATCCAAATTCTTTGCCACCCTGATGCCTGCAAGGACAACTCTTATTCATCTGCTGAAGCTTGCTCTTTAAGAAGATAAATTCAAACAGTGGTGTCTTCAACAGTCTCACTGATGGCACGTTCTTCCATGCCCTGTAAAAAAGAAGCCATGTTAGTCATTTCATGCCA
>NW_005187713.1:553523-554810 GCF_000239375.1 Pundamilia nyererei
GTGTCTGACTGGTTTCTCTAAAAGGAGGATCACTGGAATCACTGACAAGATCCAACTGAACATGTTGTGTATTTTTCCTCCACCTACATCTGCATGTTTGCTGAATTAATCTCATAAACATGAACACACTTAGTTGACAGTCAGATGACTTTAAATATTTGTGGGATAACTTTGAGCCACTTTTATGTTCAACCAACTTTTTAAAGTCTCTGTTGTCTGTAAATATGGAGAGAAGTTGTTTTGGATTCCTAAATGTTTAAAAACACAAGTATTTCAGGATGTTGTCGACCTGTCTGCACAAAGTTCATTATTGTTATTATACTGGTTTCTACTGAGGGCAGAGTAACACACAAGCTTTTTCTAGTTTTTATTTTTTTAATTGGAACAAAATAAACAGCACAGAGAGTTTCTCATGTTTACAGCTCACATAGATTCAACTCAATGTGTTGTTTTTTCTTTATGGCAGATAAACTGATCCTGATCAAAGAAAACAAGACCTGGGAGGAGGCCTTGGATTACTGCAGAATATTTCACAGGGGACTGGTCTCCATCACTAACCTTCAAGAGCAGGGATGGGTCCAAGACAAAGCCAAGAATGGCTCGAGTCCTTTTGTCTGGCTCGGCCTGCGCTACTCCTGCACTCTGGATCTGTGGTTCTGGATCAATGACAAGGTGGTCTGCTATGAGAAGTGGAGCAGAGAGGGAAAGACTGAAGAGTGTGACGTGGCTGTGGGCATGCAGAGTGGAGAACAGTACGAGTGGGTCAGTCAGAGAGACAATGAGACATATAATTTTGTTTGTTTTAAATAAGATTTCTGATGCGTGTCACTGGCTCTTTTTTTTTTTACTGGCAAAAGTTCAACTAATAGCAAAACAACAAACAAAAAAAACAAACATTGTTGTAACCAGCACAATATTGGCAATATCTGATATTCACTAAAGTAAATATAGTTTCCTTTTGACTGCCTGATTCAGTCATGATGCCTGATTTTTTTGGTGATGACAAAATTCCAGCTAGAAGCAAAAATAAAATCTTTAGCTGTAAATGGCACAACACTGATAAGGTCTGATCTGCACTCAAGTAATATGGTTTATTATTTTCCTCTTGACTGTCGGATTCAGCGATATTATACTTACTTTCTTCATTTCGCTGCTTTACTCTATTATTACACTTTTCTTATTAGACGTCATAAAACAAAGTTAGTTTCAGTTTTCATATTTGCTGTTTATTTTATTTTTATTATCTTTGTAATCTTTTTGTCTTTGTGCACTTATAAACTGGTCTTA
>NW_005187713.1:557029-561362 GCF_000239375.1 Pundamilia nyererei
TAATGTGCTTGCAGCCTTAACCACAATGACTTCATTTTTATTTGTTTTTCTTTTGACATTTCTCAAACCCTTTGACTAAAACGAGTTTCCAACTTTGCATATGATACCTTGCTTTGTTTCTAAATCCTAAAAACTTCAGTATTTTCCAGGTTTATATAAAAATGTGTGTCAGTGTCATGATGAGGTGATGCTTTGCAAAATATGAGAAGAATCTGCTCCAGGTGCTTGATTTGAAAGAGAACTTCAAGGCAAATAAAATGATCAAAACATCAAAAAGTAAGCAAAGATCACTTTACTGTGTGATTTCAACAACATGACCAGGGGTCTCAAACTTTAATGAGGAGTGAGCCACTGCTGGCACTGTCATCTCATTGGAGGGCCACTTTAGTGTTCAAGCAGCACAAAACAAACAAACAAGAAAACACCCACAAACATTTCCGTAAATAGTGTTTTGTTTGTTTATTGAAATATTGTATAACAAGACAAAACTGCAAACATGAATGCAAGTTGTTTTTCAATAACTCTTAACTAACTGAAGCCTTTCATTGAACTACCAAATAAACAAACTGGTCCTCTCTTTCTGGCAGACACGTGGCAGCATTTCTGCTATTATTTTGTTCGTACCACTAGCCCGCAAGTGGCCCCGGGGCTGCAAGTTTGGAGCTACCACAATGACTCTGTCACACATCAGTCATGAGAAGAATTTAGTTCCTGTAGAAAGAGAAGAAAGTTATTTTTATATGTCAAGTGTAGAAATGAGTGCACTGAGTGAATTTGCTATTTTATGACATTTGTACACATATGCGTGAGTGTGTATTATTTCATGATACTGTTGAACAAAATTCAGTTGTTCACATATTCAACCAACTTAAAGAAGTCCAGACGCTTTTCTCTCCAAGCTCCTTAGACTACGATGACCTGGATGACTGAGGACCTTCACAGACAGGTGTTCACATTAAACTTAGTAACTCAGTGTAAATGCTGTACAAGGCAAAAATACTTCAACTATATTTTGTTTATTGATTGCATTTTTATAATTATTTTATTAATGATCAATGATGTGAAATATAATTATTTATTAATAAAGGTGATACCTGACAGTGCAGTGAGATATTTTAGCTCTGTGGCTGGTGCTCTTTGTTTTCTTTTTCTGCTTTTCTGTAATTTAGTTTTGTTGATTTATACCCACTTTGGGTGTACAATGAAAATTTCACACTAACGCACAAGAGTGAACTTCTTAATTTACAACAACAGTAACATGTGGTATTAGTTTGTGTAAAAGAAACCTCTACACATTTGCTTTGTAATGAGCACTAACAAATACTTCATAGGAAAAGGAAAATTTGAGATGATTGGTTGTTCTAGTTCACATGATCATGAACTCAAACTTCAGTTGTTTGTCTCCTCCATAATAAAACAGCTACACTAACAACACGTTGCTGTGATCAGACCCAGTAAGACCACTTCACATTTAACAGATACTAATGCTGTTTTATATACATTTTAATATACATTTAAAAAAATATTACTCAAGATTCTTTTATAATTTAACAAATATCTAGTTCTATATTTGATATATATTCTTAATATAATTTAAGAATCTAGTTTGAGAACATTTTGACAGCTCGAAGCAGTCTTAGCCTTTGTCCTCTAACCATTTTTTCTCAGTTCATGTGATTTCATTATATTTTTTATAACATTTCATATTATTCACATCTCCTCACCATCGTAGCAGATGAACCACATTTTATGGTCACATGAAACATCTGCCAGCTTATCTCTTTTTCTACGAATATCAACCTTTGTTGGTACATGCAAATACAGATTATTTATAAACAAACACAATGTACGGTGTGTTTATTTCAATTAATTTACTTATTTGTTTTTAAGCAGGTTAAAACTGTCATTAATTAAAATACACTGAAATTGTCATGTCTGCCCGGCCGGCTCCACAAGGCCACATGTGTTTTGTGTACATTCTCCTCTCTCCTCCCCGCCAGGGCGGAGCTCACTGCAGACTCCCGCCCTTGGCACACACACCTGCATCTCGTCAGGCTCTAATTATGGGTTGGACTCTTAAGGCCAGGACGCAGACAGCCTCACAGCTGGATGATTGTGCTAGACACGTCAGTAAACCTCAGCCTGGTATCCTTAAGCGTTGTGGACCTGCTGTGATCTCTGTGTAACCCTCTTTTCTTCTGTGCACAATTTTCCCGGAGCTGTGACCAACCTGTTGTTTGAACCGTTGTAAAGAAGAAGAGCTAGCGTGTATGTGACTCGGACGTCCCTTTTGGACTAAGGACCCCCGCTCCCCTCACTGTATATATCTGCACCTGGTGACTGTGTAAATAAACGTTGTTTTCCCCTGAACTGTGCTCTGCGCCTGGCGCCTGAGTCCTACCACACCGCATGACAGAAATATTGAAAATGTTAAAATCCATTCAAATGTAAAATAATAACAGCTATGTTTATAAGTTTAAAAGAGCATTTGAATTATATATGATTAATTTTTACAAGTTTCCTGTTTTATTTTGAAAAGCTGATGAGTGCAAGAGGAAATCAATGTGGTTGTGAAGTTTGTGCAAGTATGTATAAACGGGACTGTCCGCTCGACAGTCTTTGTTGATGTGCACATTTTACAAACTGTCTGTGAAAAACTCGGGACATGTCTGAGTGAAGTAAATCGAGCATGGTTTTAGTGTCAAGAGCTTGCGCTGTCTTTCAGATGTCCGCTGATCTCTCTACATTCCTTCAGCTTGTATAATCTAGTCCCATTTCATACTGTGGCATAATGTTCCAGATAATTCTTCAATAACTTCATTTGTTTGTCGCAGCTGCAGATGATAAATACAAAAATGTAAACAAGACTAAAGAACAATGAACTCCTAGAGGAAAAAGCAGAATCCATGAGCCCGGTGGTAGCCGTGGCAGGGGGCCTGGGCCAGGACCATCTGATAGTCTCGCAGAACATGTGCAAGTGTAACCGGTGTGGTTCTGCGTTGTGTCTGATCCTGACGATAAAAGGTAAAAGAAAGAAAGACCTCCAAATAAATAGCTTGCCCACTCCAGCTCCTCTCCCACAGGGGAATTTTAGAAAAGGGGGTTTAGAACACATTTTGTGTAATTATAACAAGATGTGATTTATGACCCTGTTACACAGGCTTATGTCTGTCAACAGAGACTACTTCCTGCCGACCTCCAAAGTCCAAAAGGAAATGTTTTTGGCCCGGTTTAATAACCCTGTACAGACCGTCACACGGTGGCTGCAATGGGGTCCTTCGTGCCTGACGAAAACAAAACGAGAAGAGTCCAACGAACTTGGAACAAAAGTGTCAGGCAGGCAGTAGTGCACAGGGCCAGGAACAGAAAATGAGTTTCTTGGGGGACGAAGAGGCAGCACAGAGGTATTGAAACACGGGGGAGGGCTCTCCGGGTACCCGGAGGGGCTGGCCGAGGACCAGTTCAGCCGGGGAAACCCTGAGGTCTTCCTTAACCGCGCTGCGCAATCCCAGCAAAACCCATAAGACGGTCAACTCAGTTACCACCTGTTAAGGAAGCCCGGAGCGCGGCCTTGAGTGACCAGTGAAACCGTTTGCACATCCCGTTAGCTTGCAGGTGGTATGCTGTGGTGCGGGGGACCTTGACCCCCAGGCCACCAGCCATGTGCTGTTTCGAGGTCAGTAAACACAACCAGAATTCATACATAAGGCACACGGGATTATAAGGGGCACTGTCGGTTTTCAGAAAAATCAAAGAATTGATTTTAAGTGTGCCGTATTTTCCACAAAACACGGTAATAATGACAGCCCGCTAGCATGCTCTACCAAAAATAGTGCTTTGTTGTGTATCTGATGGATGAAAGCTAAACCAGTTCAATATCACTGAAGTTGCAGCATTTTTACAAACCAATTCTGGTTCATCTGATTCATTCAATGATCCACTTTCTTATTCTCTGTCGCCGCTATGCTTTTTCTGCCATGTTTGTGCGAAAACAAAGGCACTGCGCATGCGCGTTTTACCCATATTCTATCGCAATATTTCATTTTCTTATCGTTGCCCAACATTATACCAGTATTACCATGAACGGTATGATATGGCCCAGCCCTACTTGGGCGGGTGGGTCTCAGAGGAGGGTCTTTGCGCAACGGGTGGCTCGCGGGTCAAGCGAGGCCACCACATAGTGATACTTTTTTGTCGTCGAGATGCCGCGAAGGGCAAACTGAGCCTCCACTTGCACGAACCACGATGGGGGATCGTGGAGCCAAAAGTCCGGCAGCTTCAGCGCCACAGCAAGCACAGCTGCATCCAGAGCGGAGCCAACAACATCCACGAC
>NW_005187713.1:561875-565055 GCF_000239375.1 Pundamilia nyererei
AGTGTAACAGTCTACACTCCTTACAGTAGTTCTTGGTGCATACAGGAAATCCTTTAAAATTCTCACCCATTCAACCCTAATAAGACAAAATGTCACCTTCTCAAAAATGCTTCATTCACCTGAGAACTCTTGGCATTATCCCTGTGTTTACTTCATCTAAGCGGTCATTCTCCATATTGGAATTAAAAATGTATTTACACTCCAGGATTAAGAAGTAGAGACCCACTCATCTGTCCCTGATAAAATTTGAAGAATGTCTTTTGTAAATGCCATGAGTAAATTTGAAGCCAAAACCTCTGAGTGCCATGTCACATGTCAACCATTATCATCATGCATAGATGAAGGTGACATTTTAGCAGTACAGTAAATTCACACTAACACCTTTGACACAAAAGGGCACTTGACAATTTTGTACTTATAACGTGCTGTTCTACTTGCTTTGAGCACTCAAAACACTTTCTTACTACAAGCCTCATTCATTCATTGACACAAGTCCTTTTTTTCCCATGTCTAAGCTCTTTAACCCTGACATTCATCCTCCAGGGAGAGCACATGATTCAACTCAGGGGTCACCATCTTGCCCACAGATACGTTGACACACAGGTTTGAGGAGCCAGGGACCAATCTACTAACCTTCTAATTAACTGACCTGCTCTACCTCCTAATTCACAGCTACCCAGCTGTGAGAATTACAAAAATGTTTTAGAAACACAGTTTTGTGTAAATAGGTTTAAAGTGTACTGTCTTGCCTTTCTTAAGAGCTGCAAGACTGACATGCTTTTGGAGTCACAATAGACACACACATACTTGAGCAACTGTTACTTAAAGGCCCTTCTCTAACCCCTGACTATAAATACTATTGATTATATTTATATGTAAAAAGATGACTGAGTTCTTCTCTTGTTCTTAACTGTTTTCATTTATAATCCGCAACAGTTGTGATCATTATATATGATGTATTTAAATCAATAAAAGTGTCATTTACAGATCTCTTTTTTTCAAACTTTATATTTTTTGTCAAGATGTTGGTTCAAATAATACAATAAAACATGTTTCACCTTGTAGTTTTTCCAGACTGTTATTCCTCAATCGTCTACTAGATGTAACCAGTGAGTTTGACTTTCTGCTTTCTGCATGTTTCTAAAGCCTAAAAATGTTAGATTTTTTCCAGGTTTATATAAAAATAAGACAGATTGTTACATTGTGTCAGTGTTATGAAGAGGCAAAGCTTTGTAAAATATGAGAAAAATCTGCTCCGGGTACTAGATTTAAAAGAAAGTTCTAAAAATTGTACAAAATGATCATAACATCAAAAGATAAGCAAAGGATACTTTACTGTGTGATTTCAATAAAATGTTAGACATTTTTACTCATTTCACTTCATAGCTAAGAAGAATTTAGTTGCTGTAAACAAAAGTTATTTTCTATATATAAAACATGAGTTTAAAAAGGAGTGCAATGAGTGAATTTGCTATTTGATGTCACTTGTATGCATTTGAGTGAGCGTGTGTTATTTCATGATAATGTTAAAAACAATTCAATACTTCACATTAAATTTGTTGTAACTCACTGTGAATGCCGTACAAAGCAAAACACTTCAACCATATTTTGCTTATTGATTGTCAATCATGTGGAATATGATGGATTCATAATAAAGGTGTTCAATGACAGTCTAGTGAAATATTTTAGCTCGTGGCCGGTGCTCTTTGTGCTCTTTTTCTGTTTTTCTATATTGTAGTAAAACCCCTACAATGACAATGATGACCCTGATGTGAAAAAGTAGATATTAGACTTACAGGGCACTTACAATGCATTTGTTTTAATTTATTTCCACCAGTTTTTTTACATAAATCTCACAATAAGCAATAAAGAACTACTTTATACCTGAGATGGTTAAGGTTACAGTTTAAGTGTTTTAACTGGCAGGATGATCTGCTGAAGAATGATGGGAAACACGGGAGCTTTTACAGTAGCACCAGTAGGATTTTCAATCATTTGTGTGTCAGTGTGTCACACATGTGCACTGAAAGACTGGCGGAAGACATAAAGCCCAACACTCATGCACACTTAGATAAAGACAGTCTGCCCCAGGGCAGCTGTGGCTACAACTGTAGCTTGCCTCTACCAGTGTATGAATGTGAGAGTGAATGAATAGTGGAATTGTAAAGCGCTTTGAGGGCCCCGAAAAGCGCTATATGAATTCAATCCATTATTATTATTATATAGAATGAAAAGAGGAAGGGAAGCAGCACGTTTTATGCCAAATATAACCACCTTTAAATATATGCATGAAAATTGGTTATTGCTGAACCTTTAGTGCTCTATAATTAGTAGTTACATGACACTTTAGCATCTTTGTCTATAATTTGATTAATGGTCAAATAATGGCTTGATTAAAAAAACAACAAGAAAACGTCAAAGTTGATTAATACAGACCTTTGTAGTGTTAGACATGTATTACATTGTTTCTGAATGTGTGAATAAATGTACTCACAATGTTTTTTTCATACACGCTAGATAAAATGAACGCTGTCCTTCTGACTATCTTGTGCACTCTCGCACTTCTGCATGGATGGAATGCAATGGTTTACAATCCAAGCCGAAACTCCAACCCACGGAACAAGTACAACAATCGCCCATGTCAGAGGACCTGGAACAATAATGGATTCAACAGATTTGTTCAGAAGCACATCCTTCAGCAAAACGTCAACAGAAAATCAAAGGAGGCATGGCAAATGTGAGTTAAAGGCTTAGAATGCTGTCTTTTCCTTAACAGTGCAATTGGCAAAACACAATGGAATCCAGTACACAAGTACGCTTTCAACAAACCATATGCTTACATTCTTCTTGGCATAGATTCAACAAGGTGCTGGAAACATTTTGATCCATGTAGACATGACAGCATCACAGTAGATGTAGATTTATAATGCAAATCTCCCGTTTCACCAAAATCCCAAAGGTAATGTTGGATTGAGATGTGGTGATTGTGGAGGACATTCAAGCCCACTGAACTCAGTGTTAGTTCAAAAATCTAGTTTGAGCAGTCTGACTAGTCTCCTCTGAGCTCTGACATAAATAAGGCATTTCTGCGCAATGACCCGACACTCACTGGTTATTTTCTCTTTTTCAGACCATTCTCTGTAAACCAAAGAGATGGTTGTATGAGAAAACACCTATAGC
>NW_005187714.1:0-1327 GCF_000239375.1 Pundamilia nyererei
GCTGACCTCCTCCCTGTAGGCCGTCTCATCACTTTTGGTGATAAGACCCACCACTGTAGTGTCATCCGCAAAGGGTCCAGTGAGTCGGGTAGTGCAGAGTAAACGAAGTCCCTGATCAACGGTCTGCACAGAAACAGAGAGTGAGCAAAAGCAAGAACTGATGGAAAATGTGACAAGACTGTGGCATGATCCGTTACCTTGGTAATGCAATGATCTGGTTGTTTAGAAACCAGCATGAAGACCTCGTGAGGAACAGACGAGTAATCAGCTGATTGTTCACAAGTGACGGAGGGACAGGAAGGTGGAGGAGCATCCCCTAAAAAAGACAAGCACACGGACAACAACACAGGCATACACCAAAAGAGGAGAGAGGGAGAAAGAAGCAGGCCAGCAAAAGAGGGCAAGGGAACCATGACATCTACAGAGGCCCATTTTCATTTGGTACATCGTGTTACCAGATGTCAGTTTGTAATGTTAGATCTCAACTTGTCAGTCAAGAAACCTTTTTCCAAAGATATCAGCACAAACCGAAATCATTGTGCGGATTAAAAACAGTAAATTGTCGAAGTTTGTGATGGATGATGTTTGTAATCTGATTAAATCAGATGTGTTCCTGGTTTAGAACCATGTGATCTGTCAACATAGGAGTGATTGTTACTAGAAATGGGCCCATGTATAACTGTGTAGACATTTCCTAATACATCATGGGTGATTTAACATGAATGATTCATTAAACACACATCTGTGAAAACATTTCTGATAACCTTTTTGTTATATTACGTTAAAGTAAATGTAAATTATTAATAAAAGGAGAATGTTTGAATTTGACCACAAAATTTTGAGCAGTAGTGTGTGTTGTATGCATGTGTCTGTCTGTATCTGATCAGGATTATGTCATCAGTGTCAACAAAACGCTCATTTTTTTTAGCTGTCTCTATCACCAAAATTGAGTTGGAGTGTTCTGACAGCGAACTCTCCCTAACAAGTCCACTTTATTGCGTGCTCATTGACTTAAATTAAAGAAAAAATAAATGTGTCTGGATCATCCCAGGTTTTGTTTTTAACCTCATTAAACCAAGTTTACATTTTCCTCTAAAGGGGCTGCAACACCCAGCTGCACAAAACCTTCACTTTTTTAACACTTTCACTCTTTGAATATTTTTCATTTCTTACCATCAGAATTCTCCAAAAGATTTTTAGAAGAAGATTATTTTCTTTCATGGATCACCAACTGAACCTTTTATGTAAACGTCTCAAGTTCCAACCTAACCTCATTTAATTTTGCTTAGCAAAGTACTTGTAACTCTAATAATTAGTAAGAGTATAT
>NW_005187714.1:1347-4067 GCF_000239375.1 Pundamilia nyererei
GCTGCAAATCAAACTCAAGAAAACTACTCACAAGTGTCCAAATGCTTAAATTTTAACTTCAAGTTGCCAGGATCTCTCTCATGTGCAGTTATCATATTTGGAAGCTCCTCATCAAGCTGAAATCAGCGATTTAAAGCAAAAATTCCATTTTTGGAGGGACTGATCAAGGAGCTGCAGGAGATCTCCAAGAACAGGTTCAGCATCATGACTACACAGGGACATTTTTCGAGAATGTGACTGCATTTGGGAAAGAGAGGAAACACAATTCTAATCCTGAGCAGTGAAAAGTGAACAATACAGTAAAATGATGTTATTACACAGTTTTTTTTTTCTCTCCAGTGCCTCAGGATACTAATTGATATGGACTTTCATGTAGATGCAGCAGGTACTCAGTTCAGTAGTGGTTACCATGAGGAACCATAGCAGCTTTAAACATCTGTATCACCCCAAGGACTCGCAATGGGTGCAACACTATCTTTAAAATAAATGAAGGTCAAAGAAAGAAGCTGCTGCTTTGTTGCTGCAGAGAAATTTTACACATGGATAAAACGATGTGATGCTGAAATATTCCAGTATTATTTTTGAATGCATTGCTACAAGCATGTTACAATGAGAAATTCTCTGGTTGTGTGAGCATTTATAAATTTTTATTTTGTTTTTTGATCAAATAAAAACTAGTTTCATAAAGAACTGCATTATTGTTTTTCACTTTATTTCAGTTTAAATTTAGTTTATAATTTCATGTAACAATTTGCAAATCAAAATACAGACCTTAAAGTCGCTGTATAGAAAGCTTCACTCAGGCTCAGTAAGACATTATCAGTGTGACGCTCACGTCTAACTGTGGAAAAATGTTCAAATTATTTCAGTTCAATTTTTTGCGGCAAATCACAACAAAAGTCGCCTCAGACAGGTGACGTTTGTTGTGAGGCTAATTACATCAGACAGTAATACAGAGGAACCCAAACAATCACAAGGATGCCCATGAGCAAGCACTTAACTTGGCAACAGGGGGAAGGAAAAACTCCCTCTTTACATGAAGAAACCTATGGCAGAACTAGGCTCTGGAAGGGGTAGCCATCTGCCGTGACTGGTTGGGGTGAGGGCAGGGGGATAACATGTGGAAGAGAGCCAGAGATAAGCAATAAGGCAGAGTGGTGTGTAAACACACAGTGAGTGAAAAAGGGTGAGAGAAGGTGAAAGACTCAGTGCATCATGGGAAGCCCCCAGCAGCCGAAGTCTATTGCAGCATGACCGAGGGAGGATTTAGAGAAAGAAGCAAATGTGTTGAAACCTGTGAAGCCTAAACCATGAAATCATTGCAAGAAAATTCAAACTTTTTGAAACTGGTTTGTTTATTCAAATGTTTATTAAACCTTCTGATAAGTAAATAGGAAAACATAACATTTGCTACATCTGGCTTTTGTGTGTAGTTAATTGCTTAAAAATGTATTGTAAAAAGTAAAATCACACTGATGATGTAGAAGTCTCAAAACCTCGGAGCTACAGGGCTAAAGGACGACAGAGAGTCACGGTTTATTTTTCCAGGTTCTCCCAAGTTTCTCTTCCACACGGTCGAGGAAAGCACTGTACGCTTCTCTTCTTTGTTTGTGTCTCTGTGAATGAAGAGAAGAAGCAATAATAAAGATGGAACTTTACACCCTCTAAACTGTTGCAAGAAATAAAAGCTTTCATACATTTGATCAACTTTGACACAGCGTTTTTGTGAATGTAACACAAGAAATAAAAATAGTTTAATCAAGAGAAAGATTCAACATGAAATTATAAATTCCCCCAATATGTTTAGACACTTTATCAAATTAAAAATTACGTATTATTATCAAATCATTATTTTAATGCATCTATGTGTAACTGGTGCTTTAATGTTATTGTTAGTCAAGCCACCATTTGTCTAGATCAGGTGTCTCAAACTCACGGCCCAGGGGCCATTTGCAGCCCGTACATTGATACGAAGAAATATAATATGATTTGGCCCTTGAACTTACTTTTCTTGTTGAGGAGGATTTGTTTGTTTTTGAGTTCAATGTTAAAATAATTTATTTAAAAAGCAAAAAATAATTTAATATGAAGGCAATATGAGCAGAGAGCACAAACATGCTGAGGGATTGGCTGTCTTAGTTCAGTGAGAGAAGTATTTAGAAAGAAAACAAGTTTTACTAGAAGTCAAAAACTACTGTGTACACTTATGTCTGCATTTTTATTTTGCTAAATAAGAACAAAATTAAACCAGATGTGGTCCCACGTGTCTGGCCAGCAAGAGAGGACCAATTTGTTTGTTTGGTAGTTCAATGAAAGGCTTCAGTTAGTTAAAAGTGAGGGAAAAATTGCATTCACGTTTGCAGTTTTGGCTTGTTATACAATATTTGAAATAAAAAGAAACAAAACACTACCTTTTAGTAAATATTTGTGGGTGTTTTCTTGTTTGTTTGTGCTGCTTGAACACTAAAGTGACCTTCACATGAGATGACAGTACCCACAGATCATTTAAGTTTGAGACCCCTGATCGAGTTAAACTTCTCCTGCAGAAGGCTGTAATCTAAAGAAAAATTGTATTTTCATACTTTGTTGCACTCACATGGCCTTTAAGCCTTCCCACAGAACATAATCTGTGTAACGATTACATGATTTGGGTTTGTTTTTAGATAACAGCCCCCTGAGACTTAATAAAATTAACTACTTTACAGAACTAAAATCAAGAA
>NW_005187714.1:4087-7020 GCF_000239375.1 Pundamilia nyererei
AAACTAAAATCTGTCTCAGACCTGATCTTCACTAGAAGAGAAATAATATTAATCAAGAGAAAAGAGGCTTTTGATGTTGTCACAAATCAATTTGTTTCACTAAATGTTGCTGCCTAAATAGAAAAGCAAGATAAAGCTGCAAATCAAACTCAAGAAAACTACTCACAAGTGTCCAAATGCTTAAATTTTAACTTCAAGTTGCCAGGATCTCTCTCATGTGCAGTTATCATGTCTGGAAGCTCCTCATCAAGCTGAAATCAGTGATTTAAAGCAAGTCCAGTGATCATGTTAATGTTTTGTCTGCATCTTCCTCCTGTGTTTAAACCAGATATTGTGCTCTAAAACACACTGTATTGTCTGCCGTTTGCATGTGTCTGTGTTTCAAAAAGGTACTAAATCCATGGACTGTTTGGGGACACTTACTGGTCTGAAGTTGTGAGGTTTGTGGTTCTTGTACGTCCCAGAATGATACTTTCCAATCTTGACAAACATCAGTTCAGTCTCCAGAGCATCAGGAGGCCTGTGTGAAGTGATGAACTTTGGAGGTTCTTTTCTCTTTGGACACGAGGACAGAGAATTTGGTAGAAACGTCTGATATCTCCTCTTCATTTCTTTGGGCTGAGGTGCAACTATCTTTATATTTTTCTTTCTTTCCCTTATTTCTGAAGTAGACAGACTGCTGTACAGTTTCACTGAGAAATCTGGTGGCCCGATGCTCTGCACATCACACTTCCTGTCTGTGTTTCTAAGCCTAAAATATTTGTTTCTTGCAAAGGAGAGATCTTGACACGCAGCAAATTGTGTTTGTCTTTCAAAAGAAACTGAGGACAATGGCTGTAACAACTTGGTTGGAATCATTTTTATTTGCTGATGTCCAAATAATAATGGAGGTGCTTACCCTGAATTTCAGGAAGATTTCTCATTGCAGACCTAAAATAGGAATCCTCTGAGTTTGAATGTAATGTCCTTGTGCCGGTTGTGCAGATGTCCAGAACCCAGTTTTAGCCTAAGAAGAAGGAAACAGAAAGGCTAACTGCAGACACATAAAACAAGCTGCTTGGTAACCAGTGGCCTTAGCCTTCTTAACAAAAAGAACTGGGCTGAGCTCAGCAGGACATTCAACAAAACAGAAAACAGGAACTTGGCAACGCTGCAAACAATGTGGCCTCTGGATTACAGAGACCATGGCACCCTGTAGTCCATTTTATTTGTTTTCTATAATGCAGTAAACCTTCAGTTTTACATTGTCAAATACAGTATTTTAAAGTCAAATTCAACTTTGTCAATTTTGTAAAATGTAGAGGACATAAAGGTGCATGAAAACCAAGAGTACTTGATTGCAGATTATTATTATTTATTATTACTTTAAGCTCACTTCAACTAACCAGGAATTAAAAATCACATTATTTTACTATTTGAAACTGTTACTATATAAAGAGTTTAAAGCACAGATATTCTTATATTTCTCAAAAAGTCCTACCACAAATAATTGTGTGTGATATCTGAGTGACCGCTAGATGGCAGCAGACATTGTGATCCTGCAGCCGAGAAGCAGAGAACAGCTGAAGTTCACAGGTATGACATGCTTTCTCATTCTTCTATTAGGAGCAAACTCTTCATTCCTATCTTTCATTTCCTGTCCTGAAGTACTAAAGTTCATCCTCAGAGAAACTCAGAGATGTGAACACAAACCAATGTGGTATAAACCGTTCAGATGGCTTAGAGCACATACAGAGTTAGAGGAAAGCCAGGATGTTTGTCACATCCTGGCTTTCCTCTAACTCTGTATGTGATGCATCTTCCAGATTCAAGGTGCAGTCAGTCTGTTAGAGAATACTGCTTGAAAGTTTACAGCTGCTACACAGCAGATTTTTATTGACTGAACCACACAGTGGAAAGGAAGCCCACTCTTTTTCCTTCATGCCAGACGTTTAGTTTATTAGAACCATAACACCAGACTTCCCAAAGTGACCACATCTCAGTACATAAAAATAATATTAGATTAAATTATTGCTTTCATTTTTGTTGTTTTTTCTTTATTCAAAAGGTTTTGAATATAATTCTTATCTAAATGTCTGTTTCTTTATTATTATTATTATTATTATTATTATTATTATTATTATTATTTTGATGTTTTTGTTGTTATTACGTTTCATGTTTAATCTTTCAATATTTATTTGACCAAGAAGTGAAAATAAGTGTAATTGAGGATCTTTTCTGAAGGAAAATGAAACGTGAGACTGGATGTGAAAAAGAAAAAAAAAACATTCTATTAAACTCAAACTATACTTTAAAAAATAAACTTCTTGAAACAGTATTGTATATCTATAGATTTCACTAAGATAAAATAAAAATGTTTTAAAAAATAGTTAGATTTGGAGGGTAATCATCAGGATTTAATGTGTTAGAAGAAGCAAACCAAGATGACAAAGTTAAAAGGACTATGATTATCAGCGAACTAATAAAAACTGAACTGAAAAAAGCAAATCCAAATCCATCCAAAAACATCTAAAACTAAAGCAAATGTTTTGGGTTTTTTTGGGGTTTTTTTTTTAAATAAATGGAAAATTTCATACTACTGTGTAATAATAGTGGTAAGAGATACCAAAAACAAAAATCTACTTTTGTGGCTCTAAAATATTTGAAAACTTACTCCAACATATATGTTTATAACTTTAGGCAAGGCAAGATGATCCAGATGACCTGAAGGATCTGGATGGTTCATACTGGGTCAGGAGGTCACTGATGTATTTTGGTCCTAAACCATTCAGAGCTTTATAGACCAGCATCAGAACTTTAAAGTCTATCCTCTGACGGACAGGCAGCCAGTGTAAAGACCTCAGAGCTGGACTGATGTGGTCCACTTTTTTGGTCTTAGTGAGGACTCGAGCAGCAGAGTTCTGAATGAGCTGTAGTTGTCTGACTGATTTTTT